>NW_022196905.1:254931151-254956270 GCF_008632895.1 Mastomys coucha
TCTGTGATAACTCCAGCCTGTGTCAAGTTGGCACCCAAAACCAGCCAGTACAGTCCCCATATGCAAATGTCTGACCACAGGGTCTGAGCAAACTACAGCACTCAAAATCCATGGGTACATTAGAATCCTCTCAGTCATAGCAGCCGTCACCTGACACACTGTAATTATGCCTGAAGAAGTCTACAGTGGATTTGGAGGAAGTTGAGGCTTGAAATTATTTAGAAATGCCAGGCATGATGATTATATACATCCGTGCAGTGTTTACCGTCAGATGTCTAAACACCTTAACCTGCCAGCAAAGCATGAATTGGAAATGCAGACAGCCTGATTAAAAAGCCTGATACCATAGTATGGTGTGGTGGGTGGGGCAATTAGGGAGGGTTTCCTCCCCTGCAAAGGAACAACATCTATAGATCAAATCATTTCTCTCATGCCAAGCCCTCAAAGTTCTCTCCATGAGCATGGTTGTACCAGAAGCCTGGACCATGATAAAATGTTCCCTAAAGTGTTCAGTGTTTATGACAACCTTTGAAACTCCCCTGCCCTCCTGCTCCAACAGAAACAAGTCATAGGCGGTTCTCTATCTAGTTCTGCTTTCCACGCCTGCCCCTTAAGTGGATTATTCCAGGTTCTCAGACAACATGTCCTGACCCTCAGACATTGTGTCAGTTGTCCTCATAGCCAGAGAAGCCTTCTCCCTCCACCTGCAATGGCCTCAGTCTCCCTGCCTTGTAAATGGGAAGGGCAATGGGTGTATATCTGCTGGAACCCGAACAGGAACAGGTTCTCAGAATGGGCTCAGTAGCACTGGAGATCTGGACATGGACACTATCTCCTGACTTGCTGCTTCCTCGTTGCTTGCTTTCTTCCCTGAACTTGGAACACCCCACCTTATCCATCACCATAGTCTCAGAAGGGACACACAGTAGCCAGCTGCATGGTTCCCGGCCCAGAACAGTCCCTTAAAGAATGCTTATGGACATAAGATAAAGTAGAACTTACTCTGAGCTCCATGTGACTTACTTTCCACAAATGTTAATAAAACATCATGTCCTCCCTCCAGGGCAATCTTCTCTCTCCTCTTTACCTCAGGTCAGCCACCATGCTCCCTTGGAAGTCACTCCTACAGTCTCCTCTTTCTAGAGGCTTCCAGCTACATGGTTAACTCTCACACCCAGCACACTAGTGCTCCATGAACAACAGGACAAGGGGCTTCTCTCCTACCAACTCCAGAGTGCACAAGGCATCTATGGTGGAAGCTAGGCCAGGGACAGGGACATTTGCCTGAACTCCAAGAACTCTGCTCAGACCTGCTCTGTATGCACAGAAGTGGAGCAGAGTAGAAACGAGGAACAGGGTGACACAAAGCCCCAGTGCTCTATGGAAGAGAAGAACAGAGAGCAGACACATAGACAGGAACCCCAATGTGATGGCTCTGTCACCAAGGTGGCAGGGGAAGGTAGAGGGAGGGGGGTGCAAGACTGACTTTCTGGAAAGAAGTCTCAAAAGTGACAAACACCCATTGTATTCAGGTATGGCTTTTGATCTCTCGAGATCATTGACATAGATGAAGTGAAGTCAGGGT
The DNA here is from genome assembly GCF_008632895.1 of Mastomys coucha. Taxonomy (NCBI): domain Eukaryota; kingdom Metazoa; phylum Chordata; class Mammalia; order Rodentia; family Muridae; genus Mastomys; species Mastomys coucha. The sequence continues at coordinate 254,932,737 of NW_022196905.1, forward strand.
TCTTAGTGCCCCAGTGCATACTGGGGTGGGGAGAGAAACAGTTTTCCCTGAAATGTGGCAGTCTATCTAATAAATGGGAGGGGAAAGAGCAGGTCCCGATGCGGTGCTGGGTCCCATGCCTTTTTAGCAGGATATTCAGCTTAGAAGCTTTGCCTAGAGGCCAGGAATATAGCCCAGTGAGTGGATCACTCATCAAGCATGCCCAAAGCCTTGGACTTGATCCCTGGTTCTGCATAAACAAGGTGTGATCTTATTTCTACTACTTGGGAAGCAGAGGCAGGTGGGCCAGGATTTCAAGGTCATGTTCAACTACATAGTAACTCTGAGGCTGGGATACATTTGGGACTCTATCTCAAAATAATAAGAGGAGGGGTTAGGGAAGATGGAGGAGGATGAGGAGGGCAATGGTGATGAAGAATGATTGAGGGAGAGTCTGTCCCCCTTACTCAATGAACTCCCAATCCCTGTGGTCCAAGCTCCCACCTGAGTTTCCCAGGTTCTCTCTCTCACTGTCTCCAGTGTTTCTCACCATTTTCTAGAAGTTACAGACTCTTATGCACCTGGGGCTTCTCATCTAGAAGCTTACTGATTTCCCATCATGCTTTGCCATTCAGACAGGTCATAAGTTTTGATTTAGGCTTTTATTTCTTTGATAGCAAAGGGCTATAGGAAACAGGATGCAAACTCGAAGGAAATTCACTCTGTTGGGAAGGGCACACCATACCCACTGTGGTGAAGGCGCCAGATGCTTTCTGAAAAGTCAGCCATGGCTAGGTGAATACAGGCAAAAGAGGGTTGGTATGGAAGATGGCATAAGCATCTGTAGTTAAAAGGAAGAGAGCTTTTAGCTGTATTAAATCTCTGATAAGATACCATGGGCAGGAAGTATCCCATGAACATGCGGAACATTCAAGGATGGAGCAGGGTGTGGTGACAAGAGCTGGAAAGTTCTGACAGATGCTAACATGGCTTACTGTAGAGAGACAGGACCTCCCAGACCCACACATCAAGCAGAGATAGCTTCAGGGTGTCTTTCCTCTCCTAGGTCCTTCCCACTTTGAGTCAATGTCTGCTGTGCTTCTTAAAACACCTGCTAACTTGGGGCAGTGGGGTTGGATTGCAAGGTGTTGGAGATCCAACTCTAAGTCAAATGGCCATCACTCTACCCTTATGGGGATTTTTACTGAGCATGGAATTGCACAAACAGACTTGGTCTGACTAGGAAATTTCCCCAACAGGCTCCTGGGTTGAAAGGAAGGTTCCTGAAACTTTAGGAGGTGAAGTCTAACTGAAAGAAGTGGGTCACTGGGTCACGGGGGGGGGTATACCTTTCAAAATTATACCTGGTCTCCCCACTTCTCCACTACTTCTACAGCCTTCCTGTCCATCAGGAGGTGAAGGCTTCCTCTCTGCTGTGCACTCCTGTTGCTATGGTGATGTATTTACCCAAGTGCATAGGGACAACCATCACAGACTGAACCCTCTGAAATCATGAGCCAGACAATACATCCTTCTTCCATTAGCTTGCTGTTCTCATGTATTTGGGCTTACTAACATAAGGGTGATTAATACAGAAATAACCAAGCTACGGGCACTACAAGAGGAGGCATGTGTTGTCAATGAAGAAATTGAGGTCTCCGCACACAGATAAATGAGAACTGATCCAGCCTGGACGTCAGGGAAGGTTCCCTTGGGAGTCGCTCCCTGAGGGAGATGTGTGGGATGAGAGGCAGCTACTATGCTGAAGGGAGCTGGTACATAGGAAGCAAGGAGGAACCACACATGCAGAAAGCAGAGACAGGAAGGGTACGAATAGAGTTTTTAAGCCAGTGCTGACTACACAACTTCATCATCCAGCCACATGCTTGTCCTTGGTCTGAGTCCTTGTCACACTCTTAGGATCTCCAGCCAGACTTGGTTTCGCCCTCACTCATCCAGCTATCTTCAGCTCACATATCACCTCCTCCAAGAAGTCTCTTCCCCTACACTGGCTTTGATGTCCCTGCTCACAACAGTTTCTTCCCCAACTTCCTCTTAGTGCCACCACTGTGTGTCTAGTCTAACCTGTTAGATAGTAGACACTTGACATATATTTGTTAGCTTAATGATATATATGTTAAGGAGTCAGTCTACGTGATATATAAAATAATTCTTAAAGAGGAAAATTGCAAAGATCAAAATATAAAAAAAAATAGAACATTATAAAAAAAGTTAGCTATCATCAAACATCTATCACACAGCAGGTGGTATTCTAATGGCTCTCTATAAATTAATTCAATTAATTTTTTGCCCCGACTTATGAAGCACGAATATATTTCATCAGTGATTCCCAGAGAAGCAAGGCAATCTATCTGAGGCAGCAAGTAGATGGCTGACTGCCCAGCATCCTCTGTGTTGGCATATGCCTATGCCTGGGCAGTTCCTAGGGCCAGACACATGGGAGCACAAAGAACATACACTCAGGCTGACAAACCAAAATTAAACAACCAAGATTGGAAGACCAATACAGAGACTGGCGGTGGCCAGGATTGGCAAGAGTATGTACCTCTGCAGCAGCCTGAGTGTCATCAAAAAGAGACAGTTAAGTCCCAAGGACAAGCATGTGGCTGGATGCTGTAAAAACCGCTGTGGCTAAAAGGCAGAGAGTAGATTTACATGTCCTTGACCAGAAAGGGGGACAGGACTGACTCAGAGTTTAGTTAGAAGCCTGTGATAGAACAGGTACAACTGAAATCTCTAGTCTCTACTCAGATGCCACCTTGGGAAGCCTCAAAAATGATGGATGGATGGATGGATGGATGGATGGATAAATGGATAAACAGAAGAATGGATGAATGGACAGAAGGCCAGATACATGGATGGATAAATTGATGGATGAATGGATGGATGGATGGATGGGTGGGTGGGTGGGTGGATGGATGGATGGGTGGATGGGTGGGTGGATGGATGGATGGATGGATGGATGGATGGGTGGATGGGTGGGTGGGTGGGTGGGTGGATGGATGGGTGGATGGATGGATGGATGGATGGATGGAGTGAGTAAGTTCTGGTTTACTTCCTAGTTGCTGTGATAAAATGATGGCCAACAGCAACTTGGGAAGAAACAGGTTTATTTGGCTTATATGTCAGAGTCCATCATCAAAGGAAGTCAGAACAGGAATTCAAGAAGGAACCTGAAGTCAGGAACTGAAGCAGAGACCACAGAGGACCAAGCTTCTTACTAGCACGGTTTCCATATTGCATAACTAATTTTCATATCTAGCGTAGGCCCACCTGCCAAGGGATGGTACTATTTTCATAGTGGGCTGGGCCCTCCTACACCAATTAGCAATTAAGAAAAATGCCCCACAGACATAGCTATGGGACAATCAGAGCCAGGCAGTTCTTCAGTTGGAGTTCCCTCTTCTCAGATGATTCTAGGTTTGTGTCAAGCTGACAGCTGGAGCTAACAGAGTAAATAGATAATAGCTAGGGAGGGAGGAAGAAAGGGACGGAAGACAGACATAATACATAGACAGAAAGATGACAGGTGAGAGAAGATAGACAGACACATAGATGGATAGATGAGATCGACAGATAGATAGATAGATAGATAGATAGATAGATAGATAGACAGACAGATAGATGGATGGACAGACAGACAAACAGATATAGATAGATGGATAGTGGATTAGTGATGACTACCAATCAATAGGTAATAAGTAGAAAATGTTATTACTTATTTTCATGGCTCAATCAACCAACATTTAAATAACTACTTAATAACTATTACATATATCTGTTATAAATTACATAAAATAATGAATAATATACCTAGAAAATAGTCCAGAAACAACCATAAAAAATATTAATAGAAACTACCTCTAAATAAGGTTTGAGGTGGAGAAGAGGGAGATATGTACTTGGAATATTTTATAACATACATGAATTGTTTTAACTTTTTTTAAAAAAAAGAGGGGAAAGTAGAAAAAGAAAAAACACTTGAAGGACTTAGCTATGCCACACTAAGAACATTTGTTTCTTCCCTCACGTGGAGTGACTTCAAAATTACAGTAAAAAATTATTTTAAAAAAGGCCGGGCTGTGGTGGTGCACACCTTTAATTCCAGCACTTGGGAGGCAGAGGCAGGCAGATTTCTGAGTTCGAGGCCAGCCTGGTCTACAGAGTGAGTTCCAGGACAGCCAGGACTACACAGAGAAACTCTGTCTCGAAAAACCAAAAAAAAAAAAAAAAAAAAAAAAAAATTATAAATACAGGGCCAATATGATGGCTCAGCAGGTAAAAGTGCTTGCTGCCACACCTAATGATCTGAGTTCAGTCCTCAGGACTCACATTATTGAAGGAGAAAACTGACTCTGCTGAAAGATGTCCTCTGACCTCCAGAATCATGCTATGGTCCATGTGTGTGTGCTCGGGCACACACATACACACACACAGAGAAAGATAGAGACAGAGACAGAGACTGATTTTGCACACACAAAGAGACTGAATGGCTGGATAGATAGATAGATAGATAGATAGATAGATAGATAGATAGATAGATAGATAGATAGACAGACAGACAGACAGACAATAGATAGATGAATGCAATCAAAATAAACAAACTTGAAGAAAATCTAGGTCATGACCTAACTGGAGAAAGTCAATTTCCCTCATGGTTTACCAGTGGTTTGGTTGCTCCTACTTAGAGCTTTAGATTTTCCATCTTAGCCCAGCACACTCTGTGGAGTGCAGTGGCCAACTTAGACCAGAATTTAGCTTCACCGCATAAAGGGCTTAAATGCATCCATTAGCACCAGCTTACTAGCCACACGTTGAAGGGCAAAACATAAAGCCTTTAAATCATTGTATTACTGGTTTTGAAAACTCCCCACCTCAGAACACCAAAAGGGCTGATTGGTGCTCGCTTAACATATGTAGCTGGCATTGGACAAAAGCAAAAAGAATGGCTGTGGGCCAGGTTTCACAGGCAAGTTGAGGGCTGTCACTCGGGATGCCCAAAGCCATCCTGCATCAGATATCCTCTTTCAGGACAAGCCCAAATGCTCTGGGAAGCAATCACTGAGAGAGCCAGGTTTCAATATCAAAGCAGGGAGTAAGAAATGCCTCGAACAGTTTGAGGCAGTACTGAGGGGACCAAGAGAAGCTGGAGGGTAACTGAGGGTGACTACTGACCACTGTGCTCAGAGCGAGACCAAATGACAATTTTCCTTTCTTGTCTCCCTGACTGGATTGGAAATCCACACTGTCTGAGACCCACCAGAGAAACCTGGAGTGTGTTCTCCGGTACTCTTCTCTGCAAAGTCTGCATGAGTCAGGGGCAGCCCCATCCGTTCTAGAATCCTCACTTACATTATTCACTCTAGAACACACAACCATTCAGCCTCGTGCTCCGGATGGAGCTTTCAAAGAGTGAGTTCAGGCTTAAGTTGTATTTATTTGAGTTGGGGGGTGGGAGGGAGAAAGAGAGAAAGGGATAAAGGAAGAAGGGATGGAAGAGGGAGGGAGGGAGGGTATGAGGAAGGCAGGGAGGTCTGGGAATACTCATGTATCTCAGGCTGTCCCTGAATTTGCTAGGTAGCCAGGGATTATCTTGAATTTCTGACTCACATCCCCTCGTCTCCACGTTCAGAGCATTACAATTACAGGCATGTAGCACCACATCTGCTGAGGCTCGTACTCAAGACTTCACACACATCAGGCAAGCACTCTACCAACCATCCTCAAGTTGGTTGAACTTAATCTTATCAAGGTTTTCAAATGCAAATCAAAGAAGTACATTCCAGCCCTGAGGGTGACAAGGGTAAGTTTGTGGATAATCAGGCTTACAAATTGGTTTTTACTGCCCCTGAACCCGGTGGGTATTACTTTCAGAGGTCAGCTCTGGAGTTAAACTGCCTGGGCTTGTCTCCTGAGCCCAACCTGTGCCATCTGTATCCTCCACTGCACTTTAATATGGGTGTAAGGGCTGCCTCCAGGGGCTGCCATGAGGACCACAGAGCATCCTTTGTGAACACCAGAGCTGAGCCTCACAATAGCTCCTTTACTCTGCTTCTCCCACCCCAAGTTCTTCCTCACACTTTAATATGTCACAAAGGCAAATGGAAGGCCCTAAGCGTAAGTGTGCCTGCTCTTCGGCGAGGGCCCTGGCTCTCACAGCCACATACATTTTAACCTACCACCCACAGCTTATTAGTCAATAGTGGTGGTTTCCAAAATGGAGTTCCTGGGCCAACAGTACCAACTTGGTTCTGTTCAGGTTCCAGCCCACGCCAGGCTCTGACCCACCCTCCAGGGGTGCTGAGTCTAGCTCTGCCTTGGACCAGGTCCCAAGTTCTCTCCCCACGATGACACTCAGTGTGAGTTGTTTTTTAAAATGTGCATCTCGGTTCTGATCTGCGGAAAAGGGAAAGCTATAACCACATAGAGAACCTGTGGGTTGACGTGAAGGTTGGGATCCTTTCAAAGGATCAATGGACAGAAAATAGCAAAGGACGTCCACTCGTGGGGGAGGGGACATGCGTGGGCAGGAACCAGGCTGGGAGTCGTGAATCACCCAAGGCCTGGGAGACGGACAGTCACCAACACTTGGAGAAATGATGTGCGGAAATCAAAGAACTGTGGGCATGGGGCTTGAGGGTCCATAGGCATTTGGAGAGGTCTGGGTGGCTGTGCTTTGCTCTAGGGCTCAAAGGGAATAAAGACACCTGCCTGGGGATGTCCCCAAAGGTTAAAGCACAAATGGGTCTGTAAAAGAACCAGGCTGTGGCCTCTGTGGATAGTCAGGACAGGGGAGTTCTGGTCAGAGCAGGAGAGGGAGGGATCTCTAAGTGGACAGCCCCTCAGCACAGCTGAACCCATTCTTTCTTAAGAAAGAGAAAGAGACATGGCGACAGAGAGGCAGAGACAGACAGACAAACAGAAACAGAGAGACAGAGAGAAGACCCTTAAGTGGGAAGTGCACAGTCAAGGAAGAGACCTTTTTAAAACCACACTCTTACAAGTTTTAAAGTGTGGAGAACTGCCCCAGATCTAGCAGCGAGGCGTCGATGAGCCATCGCTCACAACCACACACGTCCGTGGGGGCGGCCATCCACACTTGGCTATTAAAACTCATCGTTTGACAGGAGTGGCTCACACCTGCCCCCGGTCCCCATTCACTCGGATGGGGCGGAGCTCATTCTAACAAGCTCCCGCAGGGATACTGAGGCAGATGGTCCCTGGACCACAAAGTCATTTGTCACCTCAGGAGAAGAATCAGAATAGAGGTGGGCACTGAGCCATGGCATATTCATCACAAGCTTCAGTGGGGAGAGGCGGGGTGTGAAACCAAAATGTGCCACCCACTGAAGCCCTGGGTTTCGGATTGTTCCTATACCATAAGGAAGTCATATTATATAAGCTACTTTTTTCTATGTGGAAGTCAAGTCACCGAGAGGGGGTGGGGGGAAACATATAAAAAGTAAACAACCCATCCCAAGCACTGCCCTGAGGTGTAGACAGGAGCTCTCTGGATGCTTCTTTAGGGCAAGCAGGGGACCCCTAAGTCCTACATCCCATTGGTCAAAAGGCACGAGATCTTTGGGTTTTGGTCATGGAAAGTTTAGGAGGAAAAAATTCAATGCCTAACCTATATGTGGGCACTGCCCTAAATGAGGCTTCCCTATGGCCAGAAGCATGAACACAGACATGTTTGGTCTCATGACACTTCGGAATCTCAGACTACTCTCTTTGGCAAGGATCCTGCCTCCCTTTCCCAAGTTCTTGACAGACCTGGGTAAATAAGCTAGCTAGAACCAAAGTGGCAGAGGGTGATTGAGGCTGGAACCGTTTCTCCCACTAGTGACTACATTAGAGTTGTATGTAAATATGGCAAAGCCGTTCCACGTGTTGCATGGGACTCCATCCATGGAGTCAGCCTCTGGTGCCAACTCAACCTAAACCCACCAGCTTAGCCGAGGGATGATTGTAAGTTACAAAAGATGAACCCTTACTCCTTTTGCATCTCTCTATACTCTAGCCAGCACCCAGCGGGGCAGTGGTCCCGAACGGGTGCTCCAAGAACCAGACTTGAATGAAAGGGCGTTGGTGTCCGATGACAAAGGGCACCGCCTAATCATCCTGGTACAGAGTCTGAGTCACAGAAGCCGCTGGGGTCCCTGCCAAGAGTCGGTCTCCTGGACTCTCCCCACCTAAGACTCAGTCCATCAGATACTGTGGGATCTGCCTACATTTGTCACAGGTATCCAGGGGATATTAGACATGTGAAATATGAGACCAACAGCCGTATCCTCATGGGAGCTTGTGGGCGCCAACTCGAAAGGATGTAATTAAGCAAAAAGTTTGGGACAGCCACAAACACAATAGAGGTGGGCGGCTTCTTCCTCTCCATCCCAGCTGGGGCCCTGGGATGTGTGAATATACGTTGTGGAGAAGACGGCAAGACAACAGACCGAGGAGGAGGAGGAAGGTCTAGAATAGCTACAAATGCCCAGAGACTTCAGCCGGTCGGCTGGCTAGCTAATTTCTCAGGTGATGGGGTGTCTGGCCCCACTGGCAGGTCGCATTCAATGTAGGTCAACAGAGCCAAAGGCTAATGGTTGTACTCCACTTTAGAAAGCAGCACAGGGCATGGGGAGAAACACCTACTCTGTACATCATACAGCTGTCTGGCAGGCAGGCAGGCAGCAAACCATCCTCCCTGGGATCCCTCCTTAACTCTTGGGGAAGCTGGGAGTGTTATCAGCTCAGTTACTGGGTTCCTGCCCAGGCTCCTGCTCTTGAACCCCATTGAGCCTAAGAGGCTTCCCCTGACCACCCTTCCTGTATCAACGGGGGATTCTGCAACTGCTAGCAGCTGTCACAGGAACATCAAACGAGGATGTTTATGCCAAGCCTCGTTTACACAAGCTTCTTCTCCCCCAAGAGATGAATGTTTAAAACAAACAGTGCTTCCATATGCTAGAAGTACAGGCATATCAGCACTGGGGATCCCCAGACGGAAACATGAGTCAGGCTGGGGCAGATGCCTAAATAAATTGCGTTAGGGTGAAATTCCTCTCTGGAGCAGGAGGAAGCTCTAAGCAATTGCTCAGGTTCCCCTAAAGATGGCAAGCTCTCCCCAGTGGAGCGTCCTCAGAATGGTCCAGACCCCACACTCAGCATCATCACCGACAGGCACTTAACTCATGACCTAGACACCTGCATCTCAGCATACACGTTCACTCTCATTCCATCAGGGGCATCTGAGAGCCCTGCACACTGGGCATGGATTGTTGTGTGTCCATAAAATATTCCCCAAAGCCCCGAGACTTCAGGCTCTGATAATCCATATATGAAGACACCTGTGGGTATACACAAAGATGTTTGGGAACAGAGGGAGCATGAAACTGGAACACACAGCTTGCCCAAAGACACAAGTCACTGAAGTCTTTTCGATGGAGCAATGTGGCCACTGAGGACATCCCAGCGCGGGAAGCTGGAGCCGCTCAGGGTCACGACCTCCACCTTTAATTCCGCTTCTAGAGACTGTAAGAGGGAGGAATTCATGTCCTAACGCAAGCTACATACAGTCTACATTGATTCCGGGACAGGGCAGAAAGGATCAGGCAAGAGAGCTGGCACAGGGCGGGGCTGAAACTGCAGCTGGGACCGACCCACTATGGTCTGGGTGTTGGCGCCCCCCTCCCCCTGAGAGTCACAGCTTGAAACTCTGTTTCCCATCTAACAGTACCAAGAGGTAAAGCCTGTGGGATGTGATAAGCTCAGGAGAACTGCACCATCTGGAACGGGATTGGTGGCTTTAAAGAGGGGAAGCTCCACCCAGTCTGGGCTACCAAGGCAAGCCTGGCCTGAACATAGAGACAAGCAGGAGAGGGTGGGTTGGTGAGCAGAGGGAGGCGGGAGGGGAAACCGGGAAAGGGGATATCACTTGAAATGTAAATAAAGAAAATATCTAATAATAAATAAATAAAAGAAAGAAGCTTGACAAGAGTTGTACTGTCCTATCCCTCAGTTATGGACACAGCCAGAAGTCATGCTCCACCTACAAGGAACAGCCCTCATCAGCCCTGACTCTGTTCTCCTTCAACTCTGGACCTTCTAGTCCCTAGAACCATGAGAATTAAGTTTCCGTGGTGACTGAGTCTCGGGCATTTTGCGGCAGCCATCTTGACTACATTGAAGCTCGCCAACCTACACTGCATCGCCTATCATGCGCTAGCTTGGAGAACTCCATCTGTAACTAGGGTGGACAGAGGGCAGCCGCTAGGCAGTCCCTCCCTGGGTACTATAAGATCGCAGGCAGAGGTTGTGAGTGAGACTCAGGGGAGGTGCTGGCCCTCTGGGGATGACTTCTGTCTCCCAGGATGTGAGAAGTCTTGAGCTTCCCCCAGAGATGTGGATCTGGCGTGGTGACTACAGCCTGGTGTATCCTACAGTGTAGTAAATCTCTCTTTATCTGTATTTAACAGTATGGGGGTGGGAGGGAATTGGATGCCACCTTTACATTACAAGATCTCATTATAGTGGCCCAGGCTGGCCATGAACTCAACCTGGAGCCCTACATTTGCAATCCTCCTGCCTCAGCCTCCCACATAGCTGGGATGACAGGCCTGGCTATAGTTAGGCCTCTGTAACCTATCACAGGCCTCATATAGCACATGTGGCTTGATATTCCCACATGCCTATGACCAGCACAGGCATGAGGTCAAATGTGCATGGCCCTGATGTGAGAGACAAAGGCAGAATTAACAGGTAGCTAAGAGTCAAAGACAGAAGGTGGGCAGCAACTTAGCTATTTCCCTAGGTTGAAAGAAAAATCAGACTAAAGGCCTAAAAAGGTAGCTGGCTTGGTGGGTAGAGTCCTTGACTAGTAATATATAATGCCTCGTGTTCCACCTTTACATAAGACAGGATATAATAGTGCCTGCATGTAATCCCAACACCCAGGAGGTAGAAGCAGGAGATAGGGAGGTCAAGGCCATCCTAGAATACATGGTGAGTTTGCGGCCAACCTGGGCTACATAAGATCCGACAACAACAACAAAACTGGCTACCAGCCAAAACCAACCCAAGCCAAGAGAAAGAAAAGTCACAAACCAACTCCATTCTCCACCAGCGCGGAGTGGGTTCCATCACAATCACTGGCCTCCTGCTCTCCAAGCTGGTCGTTCAGCTCCAAATCTGGCTGATGAGACCCGTTTCCAAAGTGTGACTCATCCTTCTCGGAGCCAGCATCTCCGTTCTCCAAGCCGTTCTGAGCCTTCTTCAGGGGCATTATTTGCAAGCCACTGGGGGTAGTCCTATAGGACACAGTCTTGGTGGCCCTGTCTGGAGCCTTTCCTGAAGACCCCTTCTTGGGCCTGGGCAGGGGCGAGTTGACGCGCTTTCGCTTGTGGGAAGCTGATTTGCTCTTCCCAGGTTCCAGAGGCCGATGGGAGAGTCTTTCCACGGGCAGGCTGCGGGCGTCACGGAGGAGCTTGGAGGCTCCAGCCTGCTTCCCTGATTTTACCCTTTTATCCTTGGACAAGTGAAGCCCATTGAATTCGTCGATAAACTCCTCACAGTGCAGGAGGTGATGTTCCGGCTCCCAAGTGTCCTCGGTGCTGCCATAGCCTTTCCATCGGATGAGATACTCCCATTTCCCCTTCTTGTTCTTCCTCTTGTCCACAATCCTTTCAACCTGGGGATGCAAGACGAGAGAGTGAGAAGTAAAACCCAAGGATCATTTTCCAAAGGGCCCAAGCCATCTTAGGTCTAGCTACAGAAGGCAGACTCTCAGAGCTACAGGCAGACTCAAGAGTCCCAGCTAAACATCCGCTGGTCTGGCCACCAACATCCATCCTAGAAATTCAGAGTGGAAACAAACTCATGAACAGTCAAGCTTACTTGTAGCCTGTATATGTGTACTTGAAGAGCTTTCAGAAAGACATGAATGTGACATGCAGAGGGGAAGCCATCTGCAGTTTCTGCTGAGAAATAGACAAGTGTAAAGTGACAGGTGACATGTAAGATTGTGCCTAACTGGTTACTCAGTGTTCAAGGAAAGCCTTGTGCTCAGGTATTAAAAAAAAAAAAAAAAAAAAACACCCCCTGCACTCCTGCAGAACTCACTCGGCACTCTATCCGGGTTGCCAACAGACTTCACAAGGTCATAAAACAAACTGCCCAGCTTTTGCTACCCTGATGCTCTGGGGCTTGTTATGTTGCATAAGGGTCCCTGTTAAGGTCAATCTCAGGCAAACAAACAAACAAACAAAAATATAATACTCCACGGAATGCTATGGAGGGAGCTGGCTTGTTTTGGAGCTCAGCTTAAGGCCCTGGGTTTTAGTTTAGCTGCAGCATCCCTGCCTTGCAGGCACAAGGTCCTGGATTTGACTCTGCAGCCCTGCCCCTCCCTCTCAAAACTAAAATGTCACCATCATGATCATGTTCATGGTGGCTCTCTAGGCTATACCCCACCGGAACCACCCACACTCTTGTTGAAATCACAGGACTACAAGCTTTCTCTAGAGATTCTTATTTTTCAGAGCTGCAGAGTGGACTCTGAGTTTGAAAACCCTCTCTGACAAAGGTTTCTACTCTTACAAAAGTAAGTACTATTAATTGGGCAGTTATATAGATGGCATCATACTAATTTATCTTTGTGATATCGTTATTTTTATGTAATAAATCTTTTAAGAAGATTCTTGTATTTATACATAGAAATCTGTTGGGGTGGGTCAGTGCACAGGCGGAGGCAGCAGAGGGTGTCAGACCCCCTGGAGTCACAGGTGACAATGAGCTTCCTGACCAGAGTTTTGGTTTTCTTTTTAGATTTGATTTATTTTATTTTATTTTATTTTATTTTATGTGTATGAGTACACTGTAGCTGTAGAGATGGCCATGAGCTATCATGTGTGTGGCTGCTGGGAATTGAACTCAGGACCTCTGCTGCCCCCCCCCCCCCCCCCCCCCCCCCCGGCCCTGCTCGTCTGGCATAATTCACTGTAGCTGTCTTCAGACGCACCAGAAGAGGGCGTCAGATCTCATTATGGGTGGTTGTGAGCCACCATGTGATTGCTGGGATCCGAACTCAGGACCTTCAGAAGAGCAGTCAGTGCTCTTATTCACTGAGCCATCTCGCCAGCCCCTGACCAGAATTTTAAGAACCAAACTCACTCAGGTCCTCTGCAAAGAGCAGTACACACTCTCTCTCGAGTCTTTGCGTAATAAATCTAATGTATAGCTTTCATTAACACACACTAGGCACTTATAAGGCGGACACTGTACTGAAGGATGGCCTGAGATCACATGTTCCCCAAGACATCCCAATAGGCAAGCAAGCATCTTCTCTGTCTCCGCTTTACGGTGATGGCACCAGGGCACAGAGAGATTAAGTTGCTTAAGTCCCAGCGCTGGTGAGGGAAGACCTGGGTTGGAAAAATTCTCACCCTGAACTTTGTCTCTCAAGCGCTCTGCGAGGCCAACTGTCTCTGCTACAGGAATCCTTCGCATAGGACAAAATGGATTTGCATCAATAAAACTGGGTTTTCCCCAACACAGCCTCCTCCCTCTCCCAAGCCATGTAGAAATGCAGCATGGAGGCAGCAAGGGGCTTAGCATTTGTGGCTAGGCTATGAAGTGCCAGGCATACTGCATGGGCGGCGTGGTCCTTCTCCCATGGGCCAGGTGAAGGGACTGTGTATGTTAGTGTTTCCACTGCTGGGATTCAAAACATCACAACCAAAAGCAACTTGGGAAAGAAATGGTTTATTTCAGATGACATCTCTTGGGTCACACTCCATCTTGGGTCACACTCCATCACCGTGAGAAGACAGCGCACGAACTCAAGGCAGGAACTGCTGTTTTATTGACAGCAATTTTGCTCTCTATGGCTCTCCCCAGCCCAATTTCCTTTACAACTCCAACTCATCTGCCCAGTGCTGGTACTACCCATAGTGGCTGGCTCCTCCCATATACCCCAATTAATAACCAAGAAAATGCCCTACAGATTTGCCTAAAGTCCAATTTTAGGGAGGTATTTCCTCAACCCAGATACCTTCTTTCTAGATATGTCTAGGTATGTGTCAAGTTGAAAAAACAAAACAAAACAAAACAACCAGGAAAGCGTGCATGAAGAAACTTGCCCAGGAGCGCAAACCAGGGTACAGTAGAGGTAGGTGTGAACCTACTGTCCATGGCTAAGCCATGTGCTACTATGTAGAAACATGTTCCCTTGGATTCCAAGGACAAATACACCCAAGGTAATGCTGGGTCTGTGAGAACAGCTGATGTATCTAAGTGAAATTTTATTTAAAAATTTAAACATTTATTTATTATGTATATGGGGGTGCATATGCCACTGTGTACTTGTAGAGATCAGAAGACAGCTTACAGGAATTAATCCTTCTTCCCCATGTGGGACGCAGGGATCAAACTTGAGTCATCAGGTTTGGTGGTAAGAGCCTTTACCTGCTGACTCATCATCTCACGTGACCTAAGTTCATTTATGAGCCTTTTGCCCTTGTTATACATTTGAACTTGTTTTTGCCAGTGGTGATTGGTCAAAGCACAAGGAATACGTATCTACAGACGGCCTGGCTCTCAATGAGACATCTCAATATCACACTTCCTCTCCCCAAGTGTCATTGAGGAAGAGAGAGCAGAAGTAAGAGGCAGAGGTTGGAGGAGAACTTGAGAAAAACAGTGTCCTCTGGACATGATAAGGCCACTGCACTTAAGAACTCAGAGCAGCTGCGGCTGCCTGTACAATACTTGCATAAGGACAAGCCAGTCAACAGTCCAGCATGGAGGGAGAAGGGATCACAGGCCTCCCTGAGCTGATGGCTTCTGGGGATGGGAGTTAGGTTTTCTGTAAGGATGCTGCCCCTGGTAAATTGAGCACATTGTGGGAGAAATCTCACATTCATTCCATATGGGCAGTACAAACCAGACTTGGTAGGTTCTAAAGGGGAGAGCAAGAAAATGCAAAGTCTGGAAGTCTCATGAAGGGATGAGCAGATGGACAGACGGCAGTTATATTAAAATGAACTTAGTATATAATACTAAGAACCAAGGCTTTGGAGCAAGACCATTTTGGCTAAATCTTCTATTAAACCCTACTTATGTGTTCCTAACCATTTTTATAATTGTCTTTGGGCCATTTCACTGGCTGGCCATGGATGACAGACAACCAGGAGTTTTCACATTTCACAAAAGAAGTTACTTAATCTTGTACAGCCTCCTATGACCACATGTATCTATAATCACAATGTTCCCCCACCTTGCTCACAATGACCTCAAATGACAACCAACTCCCTAAAAGAAGAGAGAGTATCTACCTCCTTGAATAAATTCAAGTACAGAAGAAGATGGCTGCACACAGAAGGGCTGCTCCAGAATCCAGGAGTTGTATGGAAGGGTGCAGAGTATAGATGGCTGGAAGCCACACTGGAGAAGGAACCAGTTCTGTTCTCTTCAAGTTACTTACAGTTTCAATAGACCACCGCTTCCACCTCTATCCCACCCACACACTAGATGTATAAACTAACTTAATACCAACTGTCTTAGGTCGGGTTTTACTGCTGTGTACAGACACCATGACCAAGGCAACTCTTATAAGAGCAACATTTAATTGGGGCTGGCTTACAGGTTCAGCGGTTCAGTCCATTATATCAAGGTGGGCACATGAAAGCATCCAGGCAGACATGGTGCAGGAGGACCTGAGAGTTCTACATCTTCATCTGAAGACTGCTAGGAGAAGAGTGGCTTCCAGGCAGCAAGGACTAGGGTCTTAAAACCCATGCCCACAGTGACACACCTACTCCAACAAGGCTGCACCTCCTCACAGTGCCACTCCCTGGACCAAGCATATTCAAACCATCACACCAACTATAAATAGAACTGATAGTATCATCCCCAGTATCCTGCTGTTTAAAGGATAGAGGAGGTGGCGAAAAGTACTGCAATACAGGAAAAGCATATTCAGAAGCCCACAGCGTCCTGAGATGAAAGAGGACTGTGAAGCCAGTGGACAGAATTGTTTTACCTGGCTTTGTCCAGGGTATACAACAAACAAGAAAGGTACTTTTCAGGTTTTGAAAAACAATGCTTTTGCTGAAAGACCAAAATGCCTCCAGGGAACTCGCAGGAAAGAGCGTCTCCTGGCACTTCTGTCTCTGTCATCTCCGTGTCCCTGTGTTGGTTCCTGTTCTGAGAAGGACCTCAAACTAAACCTGGTGCTTCTTTCTCCACTGGCTGCTCAAATGATCTGGACTTGACCACACCTGTGACTGCAACACTTTCTACCTGAGACATCTAACTTTTCCAGGATCCCCTGCGCCCATACACACACCCACACACTTCTGCTCTGCCTCCCAACTCCTCACACTTACTGACAGAAGAGATGTGGTCCTAGTCTAAGACATTCCTGATACTTCACCTACCTGCACAGGTCACCAGCATGATCTAGAGCTCACTCCTTGCACACAGAAGGATTGTCAACTCATTCTCCTCCTGCTTATATGCACCCACGAACACAGGATTAGAAGAGCTGGTATGCCCACACCCCACAAGCGTCTTTTTATTCAGAGAGGAGCAATATGAGATGTTGAACTATTCCTTGGGGTTCAACTAAATTGTTAATTAACATTTATACTCAATGATCCCAGCTAACTTGAGACGATGCTACTACAGGGTGGGGGGAAGGGGTGTCATGATGCAATCATTACCTGTGCCACAGTGACCCCAGGATGACTGTCTCATTATGAACAATGATGATGGAAATGCCGGGCACCCTGTAAACCACTAACAAAGTGTTCAATCGCATCTCTGTGGCCTGTCTTTTCAGTGGGACATTATTCTCACCATTTGACAAGTGGAGAGACTGAGGCTCAGAGAAGATGAGTAACTTCTTTGCACCACCTATACAGAAAGTGGTTAATCAAGATTTGAACTCAAAAATCACAGGACTTCCTCAGCCTCAACTCCCTAGCTGTCTAGCCACACTCGACCTATAGGAAGCTACCAGACAAGCACCCGTTCTGTGAATGGTCAATAAACAGGGAGAGAGGTATGAGAACAGAATACCACTTCACAGATATGGTTCACTGAATGGTCACTGTGAACAGCAGGAAAACATGCAGCACAGAGTGAGCACCAGGGGATGTGTAAGCGGGAATGAGGAAACATGCAGCACAGAGTGAGCACCAGGGGATGTGCAAGCGGGACTGAGGAAAGTGCTGTGAGGAGGAAGAGAAGGGGGCTGGGACAGACAGAGCTGCCTGGGATGAACACCTAAGGAGCTAGGCAGGCCTTAAGGATGCTGAAAGGAGAAGAGAATTTAGAACCAAGTACACCATGCTCACGAGGGGGCCATGCCCCCTGCTTCCCAGCCGCCAACCATCAGGCAAACATGTTAGGCAATGTCCAATATTTACTCAGCCAGCCATTGATGGCATGTTCCCAAAATATTAACCCACTTCATCCTCAAAATGACCCAGTGAGGTTATTTTATCTTCCTTTTTATAGAAGACAAAATAAGGCCTCTGGAGGTTAAGGACCTTGGCACAGGACCTCACCTCTGATAAGCATCAGAGCTCAAAATGGTCCACAGTACCTTGGCTTCAGGCCCCCTCAACTTTTCAATGACCGCCTTATACCGGCCCCTCACGGTGTGTAATGGGGCCAACCAAAGAAGGCCAACAGAGTCTGCAGCTAGGGAGCCTTTCTCTTCATGCATGCCCAGATTACCCACACAATCTATGGTTAGATTATCCTCACAATCACCACACTCCTGGGTCCTACCCCACCCCACATGCTTTGTAGGCCCTGGATCTGAACCTCAATCACTTGCCCTATCCCAGTTCTTTCCTTCAACCTTATGCCCCCAGGGAAAACAGACAGAAACCCACAATATCTGTGGGACTCAGGATCCCTACCAAAGACTTTTCAGGCTCTTGGATGCATTGCTTCTCAGCACACAAGATTGGATACTGGACAGCACAGGCACTGGCCTTGGAGAACAAAAAGGGAAAAAAGAATAAAGGGTCATGCCCTTCCCCCACCTCCTACCCCCACCCCTGACAATAGACAACACCAGAGTAGCCATTCCTGGATACAAATATCATTCCCATGACCCCACAGGGACATCTTTCTCTCCTTTATGTTTCTGTATTTTTAGTTCACATTTAGATGTTAGAGACCTTTGTGGCACTTTTAAACAAAGTGTTTTGGAGGGTCTCCCCCCCATCCCCCTAACCCACATCCCCTCCACGCCCTGTTCCTCCCTTGGAGTCCCACCCCCTGGTTCTTTTTCTATGCCCACCCCCACACTCCCTCATCACACTCTCTCTGTCTGCTTCCTAGACGCATAGGCTTTCCCTAAATATCTAGAAAGGTGTTAGCTACCCCACACTTACCCACATGCACACGTCAGAGGTGAGAGTTTTCATAGGATGGCAAATATGCTGGTTCTGTTTCTTTAAAGTTATAAGTCACCTTTGCACACTATTATTCTTTCCAAATTCATCCCCTTTCCAGGAAACTTCTTTGTTGTTCTTAGTAGCAACTGCATAGTAGTCCATTACATATGGGTACCAGATTTTCATTATCTATTCATCTGTTGATGTACATCTAGGCTGGCTCCACTCCCTATTTCTTAGGAACACAGCAGTAAGAACATGGTTGTGTAAATGTCACCGTAGTAGGATGTGGAGTCCTGGGAGGGAATGCTTAGGTGTGGCACAGGTGGGTCACATGGTTGTTCTATTTTTCTTTTCTTCTCTCCTCTCTTCTCTCTTCCCCTCCCCTCCTCTTCCCTCCTCTTACTCCCCTTCCCCCTCTCTTTCTTTCTTTCTTTTTGAGAAATCTACATTTCCATTCCTGGCAGTAGTGATTTAAGGGCTCTTCTTTCTGGACATGAACTCTCTTTTTGAATCCTGTCAATATCCTGAAATAGCTCCGTTGGGGTGTAAATGCAACTGAATGAAAGAAAGACAGGCCAGGGAGAGTTCTGGAAGCAATAGCCCATTTCAGTGTGTCAGGTGTCCCAGTTAGAAAGGCAAGAAGAGTGTGTTCTGCCCAGTAACACCACCCGGGGGAGATGGCTGCCAGATCAAGACACTTGACCCAGACTCAAGTAAATCGAATGTGCTTCCAGGTGATCTCTGACCTGGAGATTCCCTGGCAACAGGTGATAAAGATCAAGATGGGTCTCCTCTGCTGGGAACCTCATCCCTACAGAATCCTGATTCTCATCTGGAACTCATAGGGTCATAGAAATGTCTACAATATGAGCGAGGCCACTGCCCAAAACTTCACAGAAAGTCATACTAATGAGACATTCTACTACATGCTTTCAGAGAACACAAGTGGTGTGATGGTTTGTATATGCTTGGCCCAGGGAGTGGCACTATTAGGAGGTGTGGCCTTTTGGAGTAGTTGTGGCCATGTTGGAGTAGGTGTGGCCTTACTGGAGTAGGTGCGTCACTGTGGGTGTGGGCTTTAAGACCCTCACCCTAGCTGCCTGGAAGTCAGTATTCTAGTAGCAGCCTTCAGACAAAGATGTAGAACTCTCATTTCCTCCTGTATCATGCCTGCCTGGATGTTGCCATGTTTCTGCCTTGATGATAATGGGCTGAATCTCTGAATCTGTAAGCCAGCGCCAATTAAATGTTGTCCTTTTTAAGATTTGCCTTGGTCTTGGTGTCTGTTCACAGCAGTAAAACCCTAACTAAGACAGGTGGTATTTTCCATTTCTGTAGAAAATAAGACGTCTCTAGGCCAAAGGGACAGATGATCAAATGAAACCAAAAGACAGGGACAAGGAGTGACATGTAAGGAGCCCATGAGGGAAGAGACAGAGAAGGAAGATGGGGACCAAGAAGGGCCAGAATCAATCAGAATCAAGCAGAAAACCAAAGGAGGGCATCACCCGCTGCCTCACCCTCTGCCTCACCCGCTCCCCAGGACAACAGGGGAATGGCCACTGATTGTAAAGGAAACATCAATGCAAACGAGACTAGGCATGAGAAGATGTTACAGAGATCCAGCCAACATTATTGAAGGAAATGGGACAGAAATGCTAATCAAGACATAGGAGAAGGGAAAAAAAACCCCAACACTCTTAAGTCCTAAGTCTGCAAGTCCTGAAGAGCATTTAGTGATGGTGACGGAAGAGGCAGGGGGAGGGATGTGAAGGCTCTGTTTCTCAACTCACAAAACATCTTCATTTCAAAAAGCTAAACCCTGTTCTGTCACACGACCACCCTCCTCCATCCAGAAGAGCGATTTGGGAGATATTAAAACACAATATATGAAGAATCGAATGTTGGCCTGGAGAGATGCCTCCTTAGACACAGCATTTGTGGGGCAAACTCAAGGATATGGCATTGGATCCTTAGAACCCATATAAACCCTGGGTTCTGAGTGTGGTGGAACACACCTGGAACTCCAGTTCTATGAGGTAAAGGGAGAGGCAGAGGAATCCCAGCTCACTGCATGACCCATCTAGCCAAAACAGCAAGCTCTGGTTTACTGAGAAACTCTGTCTCAAACAATGAGGTGAAGAGTAATGGGCAAAGACACTCAACAGTGACCCGTGGCAGTCATACTCATGTTTCATGTGGCTTACATACTTACACACACACACACACACACACACACACACACACACAAAGGGATCCAAACACTGAACTGTAGAATTCTTAACTACTTACTAGTTAAGTAGTCTTCTGAGGCAGAGGAGGAAGATCTTGTCCCATGTTTTAGGAAACAAAGCGCAAATTATCCACTTTCAAAAACATGGCTCAAACACATGCTTAATCTTATAACTTAAAAGGCATTGGGAGAGGTGGGCAGCAAGGCCAAATCATAAGACTTGAGTTCAATCCCTGGAACCCACATGGTAGAACGACAGAACTTACTCCTGTAAGTTGTCCTCTGATTCTCATGTGTACACACACACACACACACACACACACACACACAAAAATGTAAATTTATACTCAAGAAGTCAGAATAAGGAGGTGTCCTCATGTGCTTTTTGTTGCTATGATAAATACCATGACCAAAATCAGCTTCGAGGAAGAAAGGCCTTACTCCATCTTAAAGCTCCCAGGTCACAACCCACTGTAAAAGTACTGGGCTTTTCCACACCCTCCTTTACTTTGAAATAATGCTAGGCATGGAGACCTGATAGGTTTATTAACGAGCTTATTGTATCTGGGCAGGCTTCTAATCAATTCTAACCCTACTATGGTGGCCTGGCCTCCTTCCCAGCCACATGGTACTTTACCTGCTGGACAGGTCCTGTCCTGGCTGCTACTGCTCCAGCTGCCTCCTCATGGTAACTATCTCATTCACTTCATAGTGAATCAGTCTCAATCTCCAATCTCTCTCTCTCTTCTCTCTCTCTCTCTCTCTCTCTCTCTCTCTCTCTCTCTCTCTCTGCTTCTGCTTCTTCTTCTCCTCCCCTCCTCCACCTCCTCCTCCTCCTCCTCCTCCTCCTCCTCTTCTTCTTCTTCTTCTTCTTCTTCTTCTTCTCCTTTTCTTCCTTCTCTTCCTTCTCCTCCTTCTCCTCCTCCTCTTCCTCCTCCTCTTCTTCTCTCTCCCTCTCCCTCTCTCTGGTCCCCACTAGGAACCCTCTAACTGGAACCTGAAATCCTGTCTCCTCTCCTACCCAGTGATTGCCTGATCAGCTCTTTATTAACTAATCAGAACTAATGGAAAACCATTTTTACCCATTTTTACATTGAAACGGGAAATGCTTGCTAACATCAACACCTGGACTGCAAGCAGACCTCTGGGCACAGTAATCAGCATCTGAATACACAGTGCATAAAGCCAACCCCCCACAACCCACTGAGGGAAGTCAGGGCCCTGAACCTGGAGGCAGGAACTGAAAGTCATAGAGGAACTCTGCTTACTGAATTGCTACCCCCCTAACCGCCCCCACCCTAGCCCCACTCCACCCGACTCCTGTGGCTTACTCTGCCTGCTTTCTTATACACAGGACCACCTGCCCAGAGATGACACTTCTCATATTGGGCCAGACCCATCCAGATCAATCATTAATCAAGAAAATGCCCCCATAGACCTGTCTATAGGCAGTCTGCTGGAGACAATTCCTCAACTTGGGGTTCCCTCTGACCACATGACTCTACTTTTTGTTAAGTGGATGGACACCAAACAGCACAGGAGATGCACATACATATATGTGGACTGAGGAAAAAGAGGAAGATTAAGTGAGAATCTTGAGTTTAGTTCTGATACATCCAAAGGAATAAGAAAATCAAAAGTAAACATGACGAGTTTAACCAACAAAGCACAAATAAAGAGCAAGAGTCGCATGCTAGTTTAAAAGTATTTCACATAACAATTACAGAAAATGCTCTACAACAGGCTGTGGACATGGCTCCCTCAGCAAAATGCAAGACACAAAGATCTAAAGCCTGGGACAGTGGCATGCTCTCCTGCTCCTGGACAAGAGGCAAGAGGAGGACCCCTCAGCCAGCCTTGCCAAATCACCATGTTCCTGTCTCAGAAAACAGGGTAATAGACTAGGGAAGACACATCCAACCGTGATGTCTGGCTGACATATGCACACACACACACATGTGTACACGCATGCATAGAGACACATGGACACATACACACACGTATCCATGTAAACCATGCATATACACTTAAATATACACTCGAATACGTATACACTCAAATATACACTCATACACACACAAATACATACTTGAACATACTTGCACATATGTTTATACACATACACAGGGAAAGTAGTTTTACATGGAGGAGAGTGAAGGATGTGTGTCTAACTTTTGCATCCTGTCACTGGAGAATATACTCCCATCTGCCCCATGCTGGGAGTATAGTTTAGTGGAAGAATGCTTGTCTAGCTTCTTAAAGGCCCTGGGGTTCCATCTAAGAAGGATGTTCACATATATTTTGAAAAAGACAAAGGTCTTTGCCTGTAGGAAAAGCAGATAACATCCACAAGATGGCATGAATAGTCATTTTTTTTTTCCTTTGGAGCAAATAGAAAACTGAGCAAGGAAATATTTTCAAAAGTGAATAAACTGTATTATATCCACACAGGAGACACTTGTCGAAGGGCAGAAAACAGAGAAGTGCGGCCGCCAGGAGCACGTGTTCAGGCACTGAGTGTGTACACAGGCACTATGCTAATTCCAAGAGGCACACCTGAGAGATCGTGTACCCAGTAACACTCAGGTCTAGGATCAAAGTCCCACCTAAGACAGAAGAGTGGGGCAGGTAGCACAGCCACAGGCTGGAGAAAGTGACAAGGGCCACCAGCAAAGTTTCTGAGACAGAGAAACATTCTCCAACTTAACCCCAGTTGTGAAACAGACACCTGTCAAGTCACTCCAACACTTAAAATGGACAGGGTTACTGAAGGCAAAGGCCTGCGGAAGTTAGAAAAGAACATTTTAAATCAAACGAGAAGGTGAAATACGGTCCCTGGTATAAAAGCCGCTTGAAAAACAAAATAGCATTAAGCAATGAAGGGGGGGGGG
>NW_022196905.1:254956350-254977939 GCF_008632895.1 Mastomys coucha
GGAAGGAAAGGAAATAGAATACACACCAGAAACCAATCAAACCTGTGGGCAAACGCTTACAATGGTGTTGTTTATAACTGCCCCAATCTCAAATTAATAGCGATCCTTCAGCGAGGAAGCAGATGAATAGACAGAAGGGAATCCGAAGAACCGACTCCTGCTCAGAAATGAAAGGGAGAGCAAATGACCGACTCTCGCACAACAAGAGTGGATGGATCTGAAATTCATTCTGCCCAATGGCAGGAGACAGACTCAGAGGCTATGGCTTCTACCTAGTTGTATGACACACTGGAAAAGCTAAAACCACAGAGATGGGCAGGTCTGTGGGTGGCAGAAGCCACTTCTGGGGGTGTATGTTATGATCGCACATGGCTACACGGGGGATTTTTATGGGCTGTGGTTGCCTTACATGATGAGGCATGACCGTGTGACTCTACACAGGTGTCAAAGCCTACTGTGAACTATATGAAGACCACAAAGTGACCTTCAATATACATATTTTGGAAGAAAAAAAAACAGCTAGGGGTGTGCTGTGGAGAGAACTGAGTGAAATGCTTATCACACAAGTTTAAGGACCTGGTCCTGAATTCCCAGAACCCACATAAAGCCATATACAGTGAGCTGGGGAGGTGGAGACAGGAGGATCCCTAGGGCTTGCTGGCCTGCCAGTCTAGTCAAAATAGTCACTCAGCTCAGGCAAGGTTCAGTGAGAGGTCCTGTCTCAAAAAAATAATGAGGAACTTGATTGAGGAGGACACCCAACATTGAACTCTGCCCTCCATACACACAATGCGACCAGAATGCTAGGGAGCCCTGGGATGGAATGATAGTTGTGACAAATGACTGAGTAGTGTCACAGAGATGTGACACAGTCTGAATGAAGGGGGTGGGGAAAGAAGCTGCCCACATAACTTCAGGGGACAGAAAAGCATTCTAATTAGATAAAATACAGACAATGACCACACAGAATTCATCACAAACTCCAGACTGTAGTGGGTAAATTTGCTTCTCATATAGATTTAAAAAAAAAAAAAGAAAAAAAAACAGACTTGGACACACACACACACACACACACACATATATATATATATATATATATATATGTGTGTGTGTGTGTGTGTGTGTGCATATACATATATATACACATATTCATATGCATATATAAGCATACATACACATATGCACACACATATTAGGCTTGAACAAATAACTGGAAAATTGTAGGCTCTGGGAGCCAGGTTTCCCACTAGAGATAAAGTTACAGATAAGTTAAGATGACCCTTTGATAGGAATTAAAGTGTGAACTCTTGTTTAGCACACTAACACACATACACACAGAATCACATACACATACATGCACACACATATATACACACACATTCAAATACACTCTTCCACCCTTACTTACACACACACACACACCAAGCACTCTCATACACACATGCACACTCACTCTCACACCCTTACATAATACAGTCTCACACACATGCCATGCACACTTACATAGATACCATGCACTCTCACACACTCACATACCCTTCACACTCACAAACACAGTAACAATTCTAAGATGTTCTTGAAAGACAGAAAGAGAAAAACACAACCTCACCACAAGAACACTGCTAACCTTAGTGGAGAAAGCTCCTGAGAACCAGGATGGGTGCAGATCTTCAAAAGCAACATGTTTAACTTCTGTGGTGGTTTAACAGGGAGGGGTTGGCTCCCCATCGTTCAGGAAGAGGGACACAATTCCTCTCTCTCTGATAACAAGACCTGGACTGCAAAGCTGAAGAGACACAGGAAACACTGGGAAACTAACTGGGTAAACCATGAGATTCTACTCAGTGATCTCTCCGAAGCTTACATGAATGGGGGTGATCCCATGGTGCCTTTGGGTGAAAAGTCTTTCTGTATTAATGCTGCCAGTTTGCAACAAATTGATCAATAAATATAATGCAATTACAGTCAGAATCCCAATGAGTCCATTTCTATATCTCGGGGAACCACTGGGAGACTTAAACAAAAATAGACAAGGAGTCTTTAAAAAAGCATAGCGGGAAAGCATTTTCCCAATTACATAATTAAACATGATTGTAAAAAGCCACCAGCATCGTGAGTGTCGCACCAGGGCAGGAAAAATAAATTAACTGAGAAAGCAAGCAAGCCTGGGAACATATCTGAGAGTATTAGGGGATGTAGCTCATAGAAGGGGAACATGTGGATCCCTGTCGGATGGAAGGACTTGGTACGAGGCATTTCAAGGAAACCAATGGAAGTAGAGGGGAAAGGCCCCTTAATTCACAATGGAGAAAAAGGTATATGTTTTTAATTCCAGGTGATTTCAACAAACACACCCAACTCTGTGTCTCTCTCTGTGTGTCTCTGTCTCTATCCCTCTGTCTCTCTCTGTCTCTCTGTCTCTGTGCTTCTGTATCTGTCTCTCTCTCCCCCACACCCATCTATCTCACAACACACACACACACACACACACACACACACATACACACACACACGCACACTCCTATCAAATGAAACACTATTATTCTTCATGGTGAATCATACCTTTGGTCAACTACACCCCTAGATAATCCCATGTTGCATCTCTTCCCAACAGGGGATGGACTGTATTTTCCAGTCCTTGAATACAGAAGCTCTTGTGACTTGCTGTGAGAGTGGTTGTCATACAGTGTCAAAACCGGGACAGAAACAGCCCTGTGGCAACTTCTGTTCTTAACTCCTCTTGCTGACCTACGACCACCATTGTCGGATGCCATTCTAGCGTACCAGAGGACACAGAAGTCCCAACCAACAGCCTGTACAGCACGCTATTGGACTGTCCATCCTTGTAGCCTGAGTTAGTTCAGATCAAGACATGAGAGAAACCCGTCAGCCCATACCAAATACTAAGAGATGATCATCTTCTGCTGCCTTAAGGCAGTAAACCTATCAGTGATGCATTGTGCTATAAAACCTAAATACAGAATTAAGCCAGCCATGTTGAAGGCAAACACACACATGCTCTACAGAAAAAGAAAGAATCATTAACCAAAACATAAAATTATCACACACACACCAATAATAAAATTATTTTAAAAAGCACAGACCAGTTCCACCTACCAGTTGCCCCACAACAGCGTGTCTATAGACTGTCCTGAGAGCATCCAATGTTTTGTACAAATCACATTTTTTTTTTCTCAACACTTTCAGGGAATCGTGAGTTTGGAACCTAGAAGGCGAAGTCAGATCCTCTCAAAGGGATCGATAAAGGGCACTAGTTTGGGAACAAATTCACCTGCGCCTGAATCCAGGTTCTACTACTATGGCACATAAAGAACAAGACCATTTCACCTTCCTGAGCTTTGGTTCTCCTGTCTAGAGCCTGGGAATAACGACTGGGTTATTCCTTATTTCAGGAATCAAATGCAATGGGGGGGGGGGATTTACAACTGAGCCTGGAACATTTAATCTTAATTATACGACATATCCAGACACGACAGACAGCTCTAGAGGAAACCATCCGTGTGTGCCTGGGTAAAGAGCAAGCACTGGAAAGCACTATACTATGTGCAGAAAACATAAGGAATGGGGTGCAGTGAGGGAGCGCCTGGAATGGGGGAGACAGCAAGAACACTCTACTGGATGGTTTTGTGTTTCAACTTGACACAGCTGGAGTTATCACAGAGAAAGGAGCCTCCCTTGAGGAAATGCCTCCATGAGATCCAGCTATAAAGCATTTTCTCAATTAGTGATCAGGGTGGGAGGGCCCATTGTGGGTGGTGCCATCCCTAGGCTGGTTGTCCTGGGTTCTATAAGAAAGCAAGCTGAGCAAGCCAGGGGAAGCAAGCCAGTAAGTAACATCCCTCCATGGCCTCTGCATCAGCTCCTGCCTCCAAGTTCCTACCATGTGTGAGTTCCAGTCCTGACTTCCTTTAGTAATGAACAGCAATGTAGAAGTGTAAGCTGAATAAACCCTTTCCTCCCCAACTTGCTTCTTGGTCATGATGTTTTGTGCAGGAATAGAAACCCTGACTAAGATAAACACAAAGACTGGTGGAGAAGCAGATTTGGACTTGGACCCTTTCTGCCCCCTGCGGCAAGTCTGGACAATCAAAACATCTTACCAGAGCAAGGCAGAAGAGAGGCTTCCTGTGACATAGCAGGACAGATGAAGGGGCTCAGATGTATCAGGCCTGGATTTCTCTCCTTCCTAGCCATGACATAGAGGTCTGAAGGCAAGCAGGGTATCGCAACTGTGTTCTGAGGATGCCTCGGTGAGTGTAGCAGGAGCTCACTCACCTTGGTGCATAGGGGAGCCATTGAATTCCCCATGGCTGACTCCATGCCCCTGTGCCACCTCACATACACTGGGCAGGAACTTGGTGGTTCTGCCTAACAGTAACACTTGGAGCAACTGTTAGAACAAAACATTTTCAGACAACAAAAGGAAGTGTTGAAAACCTTAGTTAGACAAGATGGTCCTCATTCATGAGTCCTTCTAGAAGTTACCTTCCACTTTGGTCATTTTAAATGCACTGGCCAAGGTAAGAGCATCAAGTGGCCCAGCACAGGATTCTTCCCAAGGTCGGCTTTACCCACCTCTGCATGACATGGCAGTGTTACTCAGAGCACGCAGACCCAAGGCTCGAGTCAGGGTTCCTTCCTAACCTTTGACAGAATTTTTGTGTGTACACAAAAAAATGTACCTATTTGTAACTAAAACAGCCAGATCCAGACAGAGAGGAAAGCCCCAGAGAGCTCAGGAAACATGGTTTAATCTGGCCCCTCACACAGGTGGAGGACTGTCATACAGAGGCACAGGTGTCATCAGGACTCCCCAGGGGAGGGCTGGAGAGAGTTCAGTGTGTAAAGCGTCTGTATATAAGTGTGAGAGCATGAGTTTGATACCCCAGGACCCACATTTAAAAGAGAGGCCCAGCAGCATGTGCTTATGTCTCCAGCTTTGGGAAAAGGAAGACAAAAAAAAGACTCCTGGAGCTCACTGGCTGGCAGAGTAACTGAGTCTGTGAGCTCCGGGTTCAGCGAAGACACGGGTATGTGTACATACACATGGATGTTCGTACATACACACAGACATACACACACAGAGACATACGCACAGGCATACCCACACACACACCCACACATATACACACACACAAACACAGACACACATATATTTGTGCACACACACATAAGCACATACATGTGAGCACACACACAGACACATGCACACACACACACACATACACACTAAAATTCTACTCAGCCATAAAGAAGAACAAAGTTATGTCATTTGTAAGAAAACAGATGGAACTGGAAATCATCAAATAAGCAAGGTAAGTAAGACTCAGGAAATGGTATCGTGTGCTTTCTCTTATCTGTGGATTCCTGGTTTTTACACACATATACACATGCACACACAAAAACATACACACATATACAAACATTCACACATACACACACATATACATACACACACGTGTACACACACACACACATGCACATACCTAATACCTCTGAGCATGTCTACCTAGATTATTAACTGTCAGGGGAAGGCCCATCTTAACTGAGGGTGGCACCATCCCCCAGCCTGGGTCCCAGACTGAATGAAAGGGCTGAGCACCAGCATCCACCTCTCTCTGCTTCCTGCTCTCCATATTGTGGGACCAGCTGCCTCAAGATGGTCCCTGCCAAGGCAGACCATAGCCTTGAACAAGGAGCCAAGATATAATGCTTCTCCCTTCAGTTGCTTTTTCCAGGGGGGGGGGGCAACAAGACAGATAACTAGAATGTATGTATACTACATCATGGAAACAAGATGACTCAGTGGGATGACGGGAGCTAGTGGGCAGGAGAAGAGAAGTCTAAATAGGAAACACATCAAAGCAATTCACATACTTCATGGAAATGTTCCCACAAAACCCAGTAGTGTGTACAATGAACACACGTCAAGGACAACAAAAAGAAATGTCACAACTTTTGTCCTGCCATAGCCCCACTACTGCCTTGGGAAAGGGCAATGACATTCCATTTGGGGACTAAGACTTAACATCTCATCAAATAGAAAACTCAGTTTAACACTCCAGATTGCAAAATACACCCCAAGACCCACCAGCCGACCAATGAGTGTTACCTCATGGTCAGACTTGCCTTTAAAGTCAGTGCCTGACTAGGAGGTGTAGGCTTTTTTTTTTTTAATGTATAGAAGGAACCAGAGAGGGCATGAAGCTAATTATGATGGAATTGTTGATATAATATAAACATATAGTGGATGCCACCCTCATGAAAATATTCCAGCAAACAAAAAATGCACTTGTTATGAAGCAAAGCAAGGCAGTTACCTGTCTATGTCCCTGTGCTTAATATGGGAATCGAAGCCTTCTGGCAACCCAGCTCCTGTTTGAAGACTGAACAGAAGGACAAGGATGTCGTGTACCAGGGGGTTAGTACGAGAGAAGATCTCATTGACACCTCAGAGAGAAGCCCCGGTAGAAGGGCAGGGAGGAAGGAAAGAGAGAAGCTGGAAGAAGGAAGGGAGCAAGAACTATGGGTATGTGTGTCTGTGTATGTGTGTGTACATGAAAGTGAGTTAGGAGTCCGTGGAAGCCAGACGGGGATATCCTGGAGATGGTTTATTCGACTGGGACAGACTCTATGGTCATCATGCATTTGTAACCATGCATTTAGATCAAGTAATCCAATCCTAGAAAAAGACCCTGAGGACATACGAAGGAGAGAACCACGGTGAGCTGCCTACTATGAATGCTGGTAACTAAACTCAGGGCCTCTGCAAGAGCCGTGCACACTCGTAACCACTGAGGCATCTCTCCAGCCTCACTCAATGTTTCAAAGTCTGTAAAGAGCTAAGTCATCAGGGGGGACTCTGAATGTGCTACTTTCCAGTTTTTGCTAAAAATCAGAAATAATCTCTCAGTGCATATCCTACCCCCAGCATGATATTTATTCTGAGATGTGAAGGAAGTGATTTGGAATTTTACTCTTGTGCATACATGTTTTTTTAACACAGTATGTATGTGAGCCCTGACTATGTACAGCTGGTTATCTTCAGTCTGTCACTAAACCTCATTTGCAATACTGTGGCACTGCTATAAATATGGAAACTATGGTCCTTTTGAAATATGCAAACACAAGGGCAAAACACATCCACAGAAAGTCAGGGTTCTGTTAAGCACCAGGCAAGCTGGACCACACCCCTGGTGAACAGGCACAAGGCAGTGGGATGGTAGCTGTTGGGTAGGGTAGCTATCAAGAGGACAGCTTCTTGGATAAGCCAGGAACCAACCAGACGAGAGCGCTCCCACACAAACTCAACAAAACCAGCCAAAAGTCTTCACGGGGAAATACAAAGTCCTGATCTTGAAGCCTTCTACCAGAATCCCTAACTCTGCCTACACTCCCCTGCAAGGAAGATGACAGTGACAGCTCAAGCAGGGGCTGGGGGTGGATAACACGCCTGCAGACACACCTGGGAGCCAGTAGGGAGGGATCAATCGGGTGCTTAACTGGAAGTCCTCTTTTTATTAACATTTCAGGATAATACAAGAGCAGGCTTTTCCCACATGTAGAAGTGTTCTCTGAAAATCAGGGATGAAAGGGGAAAGGAAGCTTGAACTTTAGATCCTGGCAGCCCTGGTATTTCATGAAAGCTGCTTGCTGTGTGAGCTTTGGAAAATTTGTATACTTCTCTGTGCCTCCCGTCCCTCCTTGGGGGATGTACAGGCCCTACTTACCACCACCCAGATCGCTATTCTGAAATTTAAATGTGCTCAAAATGGGGAGGCTAAATTGCGGCTCATTCATTAAACCTACAAGAGTTTCCTGAGCCACTGCACACCTATGTTCTAAATGCCTGACCAACAGCACTGTAGGGGAGAAAGGGCTTATAGCTTATAATTCCAGGTCACAGTCCCTTATTGTGAAGAAGTCAAGGCAAGAGCTTAAAACATTATTCCACAGTCAAGAGCAGAGAGGGAATAAACACATGAATCCTTGCTTGCTTGCTTGCATTTGTCTAGTTTCCCCTACTCCAGTATAATTCAGGACCTCATGCACAGGCAATCATGCCACCCACAACGGGTCTACGTACCTCGATTAACCATCAAAGACTACACCCCTAACTCCTACCCAGACATGCCTACAGGCCAACCTGATCTACATCGTTCCTCATTAACTTCTTTCCCTGGGTGATTCCAGTTTATGCCAAGCTAAATAAAACTATCACAACCTATATTGCCAAATGTGACCCTTTGCTCAATGTCCCCAAAAAGAAATATGTCCTAGCTGACCATATACAATACTGCATGGAGAGACAAGGACTCCTATGGCATCCTGAATCAGCCACTACCCAATCAGCAGTGAGTAAGGTCAAGCAGTTTCATCCAACCCTGCCAACCAAGCTATAAGTATAAGCACAGTGAAGTTAGAAGCTAATGGGAACAATGAGTTAGAAGAATCATTCACTCTACCTTAAAAAAAAAAAAACAAACAAAGCACTTTATCTGTGATCCACCAAATGCAATAAAATTTATGTTTCTAAACAATGTCCAGAAATATCCTCCAAAGCAATCACTTGATCGTCTGGAACTGCCAGAAGCCACTGCTGTAGACCATCCCTTCCCTGTGCCCTCTGTGTACCCTCCTGAGTCCCTCCAGTTCATCTGTCGGGGTCTCAGCAGTGTTGGTTCCTGGTTCCTGCACATGTCAGCTGGCCCCTGCTGGCTCTCTGCTGCTCTATCACTAAAGCAGAAAACTAAGTATTTGTAGACATGCCAGAGGCACAAGTGATCCCATCCTCAGAAGTGGCAACCCTGGGCATCCATGTCTCCCTCTACCATACATGAGGTGGGTGGCTGGGAGTGGGCAAGAAAAGGGCTCTGTTGGTCTGAGCATGGAGCTGGGAAGGAAAAATTGCAGTGCCTGTAAAGGCATGTGTGGAAACAGTGGCCTTCATCTGCAAGGCACAGCCCCAGGGATGGATGGGAGATGTAGTTAACAGAAAGGACCATGCCCAACTTGTCAGCAGACATGTCTGTTTGCCTTCATCCAAATCAGGTATGAGGTACAGATGGATCTCAGTTGTCTAAATACTGGATCTCACAAACTCAGGAAATCTAATTCCTAAGGCACACTGGCTTCCTCGTTGACAAATATGCATTTTCTGCTAAGAGAGTGGACAACAGAAGGGGAGTCCTATGAATACAGAAGCCATGTGAATTCCACACTCAGGGTGTGTGTGTGTGTGTGTGTGTGTGTACATGTATGTGTTTCTTGTGCAAGTGTGTATGCATGTGCACACACATGTGCATGCCAGTGGAGGCCAGAGGTACCTTATATCTTCCTCAATTGCTCTCCACCTTAATTTTTAGGGTATCTCACTGAGCCTGGAGATCACCAATTAGCTAGAAAGGCTGTCAAGCAAGCCTTAGGGATCCTCCTGTCTCCTCCTCCTTAGCCCTGAGATAAGGTTTCCTACATGGGCTCTGGGGATTGAGCTCAAGTTTCCATGCTTGCACAGCAAGCACATTACTAACCAGCCTACCTACCTCCCTTAGCCTCCATGACTTTGTTAAAAAAGAGATTAGTGGCAGGTTCAGAGTTACTCCCTGGCCCTAGTGGCTCTATTTCACTGAACAAAATATCTCTTCAGACACCATGTCCTTGGTGGGTATGGCCTGTGACGGTCCTTTCACCTTCCACTCCCTTCCTTCTTCCCCTCTAAGTAATTCTTGCCACCCTTACAAGGGATAAGTGGATTCTGTGAGACTTCGTAAACTCCAATTCTAGCTTTGCCCTTCACGCGCAGTTACGACCCTGGGTGGTCTGACTCTCTCCACATCTTGCTTCCTAATGGGCATGATAATCACTTCTGCTTGCATGATGTCACAACATGGAAGAAGAATTAACATGCATAAACCAGGTGACTTCATCAGGTCAGGCTTAGCACACAGAAAGTATTCCATACCTGTTAGCTCCTTAAGCTCATTTGGATCAAATGCCATTTCATCAGAGAGCCTCCTGTGTTCCCAAGAACCCATGTGTGGTGATCTGAATAAAAATGACCTCCACAGGCCCATAGGGAGAGGGATAGGGAGATGTGGCCTTGTTGGAGTGGGTGTGGCTTTGTTGGAGGATTTGTCTCATTTGAAGTCTCAGAAGCTCAAGCTAGGCCTAGTGACTCACTGTCTCTTCCTGATGCCTTCAGATCCAGATGTAGAATTCTCGGCTCTCTCTCCAGCATCATATCTGTCTGCATGCCACCATGCTTCCTGTCATGATGATGATGGACTAAAACTCCAAACTGTGAGCCAGCCCCAATTAAATGTTTTCCATTATAAGAGTTGCCATGGTCATGGTGTCTCTTCACATCAATAAAACCCTAAGATACCATGTAATGTTGGAAAGAGAGAAACAACTCCACAAAGCTATTCTGACTTCCACACATGTCCAAGGCATGTACATATCCATCCATACACATACAATAATAATAAAGTTTAATTTTTTTAAAGCATTTACTGTATCATCATAATTCTAGATCCTTTGGTAAGAGTGGTCACTGATTGGTTTCTGTCACAAGAAAGGACACATGACTGATTTTGTCAGTACTCACATGGATCCTGATATACAGTATGCTGGATAGATGGGTGGATAATGGATGACAAATAAAAGAAGGAAAAGAAAAAGACAGGGAGAGAGGGAGGGAAAGAAGGAAGGAGAGACATAAGGTGATATGAATGGGAGGATGGACAGACAAACAGAGTTCAATGGATGTGGCTCATCCAACAATCACATAACATAGTGATGAGACCACTCCAACAATCCAACCTTAGGCCCATGAATGCCAGTTTTGTCTTCAGGGGCCAGACTGAGCCCAACTCCAAATATCATGAGTTCTCTTTCTCATCTCACTGTCTTTGATGAGCATCATCTTACAAAAAAGACATCAACATGGCTAGAAAGCACTAGATTTCCTCATAGTCATGGAACCAGACACTGTACACACAAAACCCTGGACTCAGCCCTGCCACAGAGAAGGCCATCGAGGAGAGATTGGGAGCCCATTGGGGTAGTACCTACAGGTTTCCTTACCTCTTTGGGGACCATAAAGACAAAAAAAATTTCCCTATGACAACCCAGAAATAAGACCACATGTGTTCTTGAGTCTCCATTGTCAAGGAGACAAGAAATGCTCATGAGTCCCATTAGCTAGGACTTGGCAAAGGTGGAAGTGAGCACATGCTTAATTACAAGGGAATTTCTTGTTTGTGATGGAGATCTTCCCCGACTTGCAGAATTTGGTTCTTAGGACAGATTTCTCACAGGGCTTGTGGAGGCCAGGATCAAGAGCTGGCACTAGGCACACAGGGAAAAGGCAGCATCAGAAGATTGGACATACAGCCTGGCAAGTGTACCTGACACCCACGGCTACCCAGCAAGTGGTAAGTGATAGCCCCAAGGACACACAGTTCACATCAGCAAGAATCCAGAACCATGCATGGTTCAGAGGGCAACAGAAAAGAGTCTGCCCAGGTAAGAGGAGTCAGCAACCTCACCTGTGTTAGAGAGAGAACTCCAGCCTCTAAGAAGGCTACGGGAGCAGAGGAAGAGATGGTCTGGGGTTCACAGAAACAACAAGGTCACAGCAAGTGGTCAGGGACTTGAAGGCAGGGGACAATGCAGAGACCCTTGGGGAAGAACATGGAAAATTGGACAGAACTGTTCCTGGCAACAAGATCAGAGCTGTAAGAAGGAAAGTGAGTTCTAGACTAAAGTCTTTACGTGCCCAGAGGACTGGGCAAGGGCTGCTGAGGTTCCCAAGGGACGTCTATGCAGAGAATGGTACTCATTCGGCCAGTGTGCACCAAGCACCTGCAACAAGCCTGACTCTTACTGGGCCTTGCAGACAGAACACTAAGCAAGAGAGACTGTCCCTGCACTGTGGATGAGAGCACATGATGCAAACTGGGAACCCCGAGGTGAGAGCAGGAGTCTGTCTGGGCCTTGTGGAAGTCCTGTGACTTCTCAGAGCCTCAGTTTCCCCACTGATCACTGGGAATAGAAACAAGAATAAACCATAGCCACTGTCCTCAAAGATCAGAAGGGAGGCTCAAAAGGTAAGTTGAGAGAGTGAAGTGACCTTGGAGAACCTAGGTTCAATCCACAGCATTCATTGAAAAAGCCAAGTGGGGAGGTATGCCCTTGCAGCCCAGGTAGTGGGGAAGCAGAGCCGGTCAGCTTAGATGAACCTGAGTTCCGTGTTTAGGGACAGATCCTGTCTCAAAAACTAAAGTGAAGAAGCAATGGAAAAGCTCCCCAGCAGCACCTTACAGCTTCTGAAAGGAACTGGCCTGGCAGAGGCGAAGATGCTCTAGAGATTCACACCACTTGGTCTGACCAGGAAAACAATGGGCCTCAAAGAATTGGGAATTTCCCCAGGAATCTCATGCTGGAAAAAGGAAAAGGCCCCAGCCAGAGAGGGAGCTTGCCTCTGGGGAGAAAAACAATTCCAGCCAGCTCTAACAACCTGTCTGACCACCTTGCAGGATGACAATGAAGCCCAGACAGGGATGGGTCAGTGGTAGTCAGGACCATACATCCTGACCAGGACCGCTTCAGTGTGTATATATTTGACCCTCTATTTAAACATCAGTCCTGCTATGGGATTCCCAGACAGACTTGAGGAGTTCACTGAACCTTTCTGTCCCTCTTCCTGATGTGCCATATTTCATAAATCTCCTTCTTCTGCTTTCTACCTCTAATTGGCTCTTTTGATTGGTTTATTAAGGATGCAAGGCCAGATCTGACTGGGGCATAGGCTGTGACCCCTACGTTCTGCGATAGCAGCACCCACATGAACATGTGTGCACATGCTCACACATGTGTGTGTGCACACATATATACATACACCACACAGAAAAAAAAGAGATCACTAGAGAACATGAAATAAACATGTTAGGAGTACATGATCTTCATCTTTGCATGTTCTTCCTTGTCATGTGGGAATAGGACTTCATCTTCTCAAACCCTGGATCTTGAATATCCCTGGCCTATGCTTAGCTCTACAGGCAGGTTCTATTTTCCAACATGGAGACTAACCCAGTACCTCAAACTCCAGACAAGTATGTGTCAGTACCTTGGGCTATCTGGGGGAAACAAGGTCACCCCCAGATCCTAATTCTGAATCCTTAAGGGTTGCAATCTCTCCCGGAAACCCTGAGACAGCAACAGAATAGGAGGAGGCCCCGCCCACCAAGCTTCATGCAGTCCTAAGGACTTGCTTAAAGCTTGTCTGTTGGTCTGGAGGTAGTAGCAGCAGGGGAAGTAGACACTTGTGAGGTCTACCACAATCCCCCACCCCCATACCGGCACCTATGCATTCAATCCCTAATCATACAAGACAAGTTTCAAAAGCACCTTGACATTCCCCATAGTTATGTTCTTTTCCGGCAATGCCCCCTCACACACGCCATGATGCTGTAGGTCACCAGCCTCTAACGACTGAACAAACAAAACTTAGGCAGATTAAGAATGAAAATGAAAAGAGAAGGAACCTGAGCCTCCCCCTGGTCCCCAATGCTGTAATAATCCACAGAGAACAAGGTGAATGGTCCCCAGCTTTCTCAGAGAGCCTCTCTTCCAGTTGCTCCTCATTTTTATACATGTCTAGATTCCATGGCAATCCAGAAAAAGGTTGACACCTGACTTCTAAAAGCCAAACCACCAATGAAAAGGACAAAAAGCTAGATCTTGCTGGCCCTGCTATGGTTACTGAGTCGCTACTTAATATCCAAAGAGGAGGCCATGCAAAATGAACCTGGCAGGCATGCCTTGAGTGATCCTTGTTACCATAAGCATTTGAATCCAACAGGAAAAACTCTGGCAATGAACCTGAGTCCTTCTGCCAAAATACTCAAAGACCATTGCTCTCTACTTAGAACTTAAAAAAATTCTAGCAATCCCACTAGAATCAGGGACTAGACAAGGCTGCCCACTCTCTCTCTACCTATTCAATATTGTATTTGAAGTCCTGGCCAGAGCAATTAGACAACAAAAGGAGATCAAAGGAATACGAATTGGAAAGGAAGAAGTCAAGTTATCACTATTTGCTGATGATATGATAGTATACTTAAATGACCCCAAAAATTCCACCAGAGAGCTCCTAAACCTGATAAACAACTTCAGCAAAGTAGCTGAATATAAGATTAACTCAAATCAGAGGCCTTCCTCTACACAAAGGATAAAAAGGCAGAGAAAGAAATTAGGGAAACAACACCCTTCACAATTGTTACAAATAATATAAAATACCTTGGTGTAACTCTAACTAAGCAAGTAAAAGATCTGTTTGACAAGAACTTCAAGTCTCTGAAGAAGGAAATTGAAGAAGATCTCAGAAGATGGAAAGATCTCCCATGCTCATGGATTGGCAGGATTAATATAGTAAAAATGGCCATCCTGCCGAAGGCAATCTACAGATTCAATGCAATCCCCATCAAAATTCCAACTCAGTTCTTCACATACTTAGAAAGAGCAATCTGCAAATTCATCTGGAAGAACAAAAAACCCAGGATAGCCAAAACTATTCTCAACAATAAAAGAACCTCTGGTGGAATCACCATCCCAGACCTTAAGCTGTACCACAGAGCAACTGTGATAAAAACTGCATGGTATTGGTACAGTGACAGGCAGATAGATCAATGGAACAGAATTGAAGACCCAGAAATGAACCCACACACCTATGGTCACTTGATCTTTGACAAAGGAGATAAAACCATAAAGTGGAAAAAAGACAGCAATTTTAACAAATGGTGCTGGCTCAACTGGTGGTTAGCATGTAGAAGAATGCAAATCGATCCATTCCTATCTCCTTGTACAAAGCACAAGTCCAAGTGGATCAGGGACCTCCACATAAACCAGATACACTGAAACGAATAGAAAAGAAAGTGGGGAAGAGCCTTGAGCACATAAGCACAGGGGAAAATTTCCTGAACAGAACACCAATAGCTTATGCTCTAAGATCAAGAATTGACAAATGGGACCTCATAAAGTTGCAAAGCTTCTGTAAGGCAAAAGACACTGTCAATAGGACAAAACAGCAACCAACAAATTGGGAAAAGATCTTTACCAATCCTATATCTGATAGAGGGCTAATATCCAATGTCTACAAAGAACTCAAGAAGTTAGACTCCAGAGAACCAAACAACCCTATTAAAAAATGGGGTACAGAGCTAAACAAAGAATTCTCAACTGATGAATACCAAATGGCTGAGAAGCACTTAAAGAAATGTTCAACGTCCTTAGTCATCAGGGAAATGCAAATCAAAACAACCCTGAGTTTCCACCTCACACCAGTCAGAATGGCTAAGATCAAAAACTCAGGTGACAGCAGATGCTGGAGAGGTTGTGGAGAAAGAGGAACATTCCTTCATTGCTGGTGGGATTGCAAGCTGGTACAACCACTCTGGAAATCAGTTTGGCAGCTCCTCAGGAAACTGGACACAGTACTACCTGAGGACCCAGCTATACCACTCCTGCGAATATACCCAGAAGATGCTCCAACATGTAATAAGGACACATGCTTCACTATGTTTCATAGGAGCCTTATTTATAATAATCAGAATCTGTAAAGAACCCAGATGTCCCTCAACAGAGGAGTGAATACAGAAAATGTGGTACATTTACACAATGGAGTACTATTCAGCTATTAAAAACAATGAATTTATGAAATTCTTAGGGAAGTGGATGGATCTGGAGAATATCATCCTGAGTGATGCAACCCAATCTCAAAAGAACACACATGGTATATACTCACCGATAAATGCATATCAGCCCAGAAGCTCAGAATACCCAAGATACAATCCACAAACCACAAGAAACTCAAGAAGAAGGAAGACCAAAGTGTGGATACTTCGATCCTTCATATAAGGGGGAATAAAATACCCATGGAAGGAGTTGCAGAGACTGAAGGAAGGACAATTCAGAGACTGCCCCACCTGGGAATCCTTCCCATATTCAATCACCAAACCCAGACACTATTGTGGATGCCAGCAAGTGCTGGCTGACAGGAGCCTGATATAGCTGTCTCCTGAGAGGCTCTGTCAGTGCCCGACTAATACAGAAGTAGAGGCTCACAGCCATCCATTGAACTGAGTACAGGGTCCCCAATGAGGGAGTTAAAGAAAGGACCAAAGGAGCTGAAGAGTTTGTGGCCCCTTAGGACGAACAACAATATGAACTAACTAGTACCCTCAGAGCTCCCAGGGACTAAACCACCAACTAAGGAGTACATATGGTGGGACTGATGGCTCTGGCAGCATGTGTAGAGTAGAGGATGGCCAAGTCGGTCATCAACAGGAGGAGAGACCCTTGGCCCTGTGAAGGTTCTGTGCCCTTGTAGGGGAAGTGTAGGGGAATGCCAGGGCCAGTAAGTGGGAGAGGGTGGGGTGACAAGCAGGGGGAGGGAACAGGGGTTTGTTCTTGTTGTTGTTTTGGGGGGGGGTGGAGGGGAAACTGGGAAAGGAGAAATCATATGACATGTAAATAAAGAAAATATCTAATAAAAAAAAATGAGGTTGTGGACTTGGGGAGGTGGCTCCGTGGATAAAGGAGCTACTGTGAGAAGACCTGACCTTTGTACCCAGAAGCCATGTAAAGCCAGATACAGTGGTCCATGTCTATAATACAAGGGTCCAAGCAGATATAAAAGAATCCCCAGTTATCCCATTATAATCAAAGGTAAGCAACAATAAAGCCTTGTCTAAAGATGAGAGAAGATGACACACAGCTGTTCTCTGACCTCCACATGGGCACTTTAGCACAAAGCCTATCAGTACCCAGACCTCACACATACACAAATCAAACTGAAAAAAAAAAAAGAATTGAAATAAAATGAACATTTTTTAAAAGATGAGGGTGTGTGGTCCAAGAGAATCTAGGACATATACCCTTCAACATGGTTTTGGAAAGAGCTGTTACCGCTAAGAAAAGATGAGACTGGCATTTATTCGCTTCTGGTCCTGGGGATGGATGGTCCTCCTGGGCCCAGGATTACCTGGAGGCAGCTAGTCTGTCTGTGCCGCTCTCAGAACTGCAATACATCCATCTAATTAGTGAGCAGGGACCTCAGTCAGCCTGGCCTGGGGACCCGGCTACCACTTATAATGGTTCTGGTTTAAAAATAAACCTGGAGAGACTGACCGCTTCAGAAACTGAACATGTGTGTGGCTGCCTCTCGGCTTTCTTTAGAGACACAAGTGGGGGTAACATCTTGAATAAGAGGGCAGACTAAAATAACCAGAGAGAGCCCACATCCCTTCGTCACAGGGAAGTGGCTCCCAAGAGAACATTAACTGCCGCTCTGAAGGGACCCTCAACACGGTGAGCACATTTACACTAAGACCCCAAGAAAATGCCACCTTCCCCCATGAGGCTGAGGGCTTCCCTCTTAGGGCCAGGGGAGCCTGGTGGAACCAGGGAGCAGTTTCCGACAAACACAAGCAGGCAAGGGGAACTCAGAAGGCAACTGCTGCTAGCAGCTGCTGCTGTCTGGACATGGGGAACAAGCTGTACACTTCAAGAAGTTACTTTGATTGGGAGGGATCCTGAGGTGGCTACTTTTATCATGCCCAGCTGACAGGGGAGAACATCAAGGCTCCAAAAAAAAAAAAATTAACGTTGGGCTTGATGCCATGTAGCCAACACACGCTGGGGTCTGAGGTCAAAATCTCAAGGCTGTGACCTCTTTCCCAGGGTTTGAGTAAGTAAAGCTGGGTAGGGAAACCTGTGACCCTCTCAGGAAAGTCCTTCAGTGGCTGACTATTTGAAGATGTGTTGGTCGTGACTGCTTCCTGAGACGTGGTTTCTCCCTTGTCCCCTACAGTAACCACAGGCCCCAGCACATTTAGTTCAACTAAGCCACTGCTGACCAAATCCCAGATGTAGTCTCTGTTCTGCCACTTCTGCAATCAGGGTACTTAGGGACACTTACTGTGATCAGCAGGCCAAGTTCTACTTCTCAAGGTCACAGCTGGGCAGAGACCACAGTTATGCCTCCTTCCTGCTGGAGACGTCCAGGCCCCACAGTCCTTTCTTCCTTGTCTACCCCTCCACCCCCTCACCCGCTGAATCTGAGTCTAAAACTGAGACTCAGGGCTACAAACTCAGGGATGGAACCCCCAGGCAGGAGAAGGGAGAAATCCTGTGTGTTGCTCCCTGGAGGAGTCTATGAAAGCTTCATCAGTAGAGAAGAGAGTGGGGACCACTTACAAGCTAAAGGGGTTCTAGAGGCCATCTGAACTAAAGACCAGCAAGAAACAAGCAGCACCGGGCTATGGAATAGATGGTGCTATTTCTTCTATCATGGATCTTAATTGTGGCTACAACCTTAGCGTCAGATGGGGAGGGTTTGGGGGTTTGGTTGGTTATTTTTGTTTTTGTTTTATTATATTGTCAATAAAAAGAAAGCAGAAAGTTGCTCTTACCTTAACTGGGCGCCAAAATGCAATGGAACCAATTTAAGCTTATACCTGACCAGCTGACAAATAAATGTGACTCAGATTATGGTTGTTTTATTTGGCTTTGACAATTACTGGAGGGGGGGGAGTCATCCCTAATCTACTTTTCTAACTGTTGGCCTGGCTACCTTCCAGTGGTATACCCCAGATACTAGCTGTTTCTCCTGGCCATGTGCTCATGGCTCATCTCCCTTCATGAGGGCTTCCTCCTCTCCTCCTCTCCTCCTCTCCCTCCCCTTATTCCCCCATCTTCTTCTTCTTCCTTCTCCTCCTCCCCCTTCTCCTTCTCTCTCATCTCCACCTCCAACCAAGTAAATCAAAACCTACCTACTTCTGATCCCTTCAGTAACTGACTGTAGCCAATTCACTTAACCAATAATTTTAAGTAAAGGAACACAGTTTACACAACAAAAGCTAGTAAACTTGA
Source organism: Mastomys coucha (assembly GCF_008632895.1). Lineage (NCBI taxonomy): Eukaryota > Metazoa > Chordata > Mammalia > Rodentia > Muridae > Mastomys > Mastomys coucha. The sequence goes on from NW_022196905.1 coordinate 254,975,305, forward strand.
GAATTCACATGGGCCTAGACCTTCAGGCACAGAGTTTAGCATTATGATACATAGCAACAGCCCAAACCTCAATAGGAAGTGAATGGATTGAATAAAGGAAAGAAAAAAGCTAAAACCCAAAGCCCATGTTACTGATCTTATTATTCTGAGACTTGGCCAGGAGTGGAGACATTAAGAGTTCCTGGGGTTGCTCAGCTAATTAGAGACATAAAATAAGGCAGCATATTATAGCCAGGTCCAATGAAGAAAGACAGAGGACTGGGCCTGAGCCCAGGACCTCAGCCCGATTCCCAAGCCTAATCCTTTTGATGGCATTTTATCAAGTCAGTGACCAACACCAAAAAAACTGTCAACAGTAGAGCTGAATGACAGGTCTTCTATCTGCAAACCTCAGAACATGCATCAAAGTGGGTCGCCTCTCCTATAAATGGGGAGGTCGGGGTTTAAAAGTTGCTCGAGGTTGCAGAAGAAATAACCAACTAATGTCTAAAACCTGTGCCTTTCCCAAACACCAAGATAACGATACGATACCAAGATATCCAATACGAAAAACACATTGGATGAGGAGTCCCAAGGATGAATAAACCATAGACCATAAGTCTAATTTAAATAATAATAATAATAATAATAATAATAATAATAATAATAATAATACACCAGGAGCAACACCTGTGGTCATACCTGTTACCCAAAACTTCCAACATCCAGACAAATGAAGAAACATGCAAGAAACTACAGGATCCAGTCTCCCTAGAAGAGACACTGGATAGAAGATTATCCACATCCAACCCAGCAGTAACAAAGGCAGGATGTAAGAGCAGGCAGAGAAAGAAGGGTCCACCAGCCTATCCTGTTCAGGATGAAGACCTGGTAACCATCACACCCAGCACACACACTTGCTCTGTGTTCCTTGGGTATCACATATTCATCCCTGCCACCTGATTAGGCCAACCTGAATGTCTGCAGGGGCATTTAGGCCTAGGAATTCTGAGAGAGAGAGAGAGAGAGAGAGAGAGAGAGAGAGAGAGAGAGAGAGAACACTCAACATGAAGCCATCTACAGCTAGCCACTGCCTCCTCTTGGGTACAAAGGCTGCACTCTCTGTGTGTGTGGTCCCTCCAGCAGGGAGCTGTGCCCAGAGGGGTTGTATTAATTAATCTCTGGCCAAGTACCAAGTCCAGCTCTGGCCTTGCAGCACTGAGAAACTGAGCCAAAGATTCAATTTTCACTTTGTATTCTGTGGCTACATCTAAGGCTACAAGACAGGATGCTCCTGAGAACCTTAACTCTGTCTTGGTGGAATCCCATGTTCCCCAAACACAAGCCCACAGAATACCAGGCTTTCCCAAGGGTCACCATAGTCCAGGGAAATGATCCTTATTCCACCACTCAGCCCCTTCAGGTCCTTAAAACTATGATGCAAACACCAGTCTGCAAGCTAATCACAGCCCCTTGCTGCTTCTTTGAATAAGGTTTTATTGATAACACAGCCATATCTTTTATTAACAGAGTGGGTATCACCACATTTGCTTAATACCACAGAACTGAGCATCAACAGCAAGCTATGAGTGGTCTGAGGAAGCCAAATCAATGTAGAAAAGATATATTCTCTAGGCCTTTGGCAGAAGTGCCTATCGGCTACTGAAGAAGGTGGAGGAGGAAGAAGAGGAGAAAAGGGGAAGGAGAGAGGAACCTGAAGTAGTTACCTCATATTAGTATTTCTGTCACAAAGATCTCTGTCTATGTCGTCATCCCTCTCTCTCTCATGGGGCAAATCTCTAAACTTTAGAGCTAGTTTGCTTCATGCAAGATGCAGATGTAGGTTCAGTTTCCTTACAATGGTTCATAAAGTTCTGGAGTATTCCATGTCCACCACCTCAAACACACACACACATACATACACACACATATACACATACACATGCATATACATAGACACACATATACACATACACATGCATATATATAGACACACATATACATATACACACACATATATATATACATACACACATATATTCACATACACACATACACACAAACATACACACACATATACACACATACACACACATATACACAAACATACACACACATATACACACATACACACACACACACACACACATGCCTTGTCTACAGTGTGGAGACTGTTTTACAAGGTTTTTGTTGTATGCATATGTACACATTTTTTTGCAACAGACCTATAACACACAATTTATTCCTTTCAGTAGGTCATTGTCCAAGAAGCCAAGAGCCACAGCAATCAATCTACGAACTAGATCTCAAGTCTACCCACTTTTCTTTACAACCACGTCACACCACCCACCCCTCACAGAGACCTCTGCTGCAGCCTCCCACATGTTCTTCTTCCTGTTTTGTCCTGACTGCTGTCCAATACGCTCTTCACACAGTGGCCAGGGGGATCTTTTAGCCTGGAGAGCAACTCTGAAAAGTCCTACCCTCAAGTCCTTTGGAAGATTCCCATTATACTAAGAATAAAACCAGACTCCATAATCGCAGGCTATCAGCATAGTCCGGCCTACCCACATAACAGCTCCAACACTAGCTGGGCGGTGGTGGTGCACGCCTTTAATCCCAGCACTTGGGAGGCAGAGGCAGTCGGATTTCTGAG
>NW_022196905.1:254978132-254984140 GCF_008632895.1 Mastomys coucha
GAAGATTACATTTAAAAAAAAAAAAAACAGCTCCAACACTTACTGAGGCCTAGCTGCCTTCTCTGGCTCCTAGGCCATGGTAAGCCTTTCTCATGGGCAAGGCTTTGAAGGCATTGTCCCTTGGGCAGGAACGTTCTCAACTGCCATACATACAATTAATCCTATACACAAGCACATACAGCATGCCCTGTCTTACTAACTCCTTTAACCCTTTATCACATCCCTATTTTCACTTTACTACAATATCCACAAGTAGAACAAGCGAGTGCCATAGCATATGGGAGCTACCTGCTTTTGCTCATGACCTCAGGGTACCCGTACAAGTCATACACAGCCGGTTTTTCTTTGTCCCTAGCCCCAGTAGATGTTTAAAAATCCTTCAGTTGGGGTTAGAAAGATGGCTCAGCTGTTAAGAGCACCTACTGTCCTTGCAGAGCAAAGGATCTGGGATTGGTACTTAGCACCCACATGGCGGTTCATAGCCATCTGTAACGCCCGTTCTAGGAGATCTGACACATTCTTCTGGCCTCCATGGGTACCACATGCATGTAGTGCATGTATGAACAAGCATGCAAGCACACATATGCACAAAGTAAATAAATTGTTTTGGAAGAGAATTGTCTGTGAATATCTGGACCTGATTACCTTTTGTACTTTCCAAATGAACATTTCTGGTCCACCCCCAGATGTGGTAGCCTAATCTAGATGTAGAAGGCCTAGCAGTCCACCAGAAATGTTGGTAAGGGTTGTAAATGACTGACTTAAAAACTTAGCCCAGGTTGAACTAAGAAAATATTTAGCATATTTTGTTCCTGAAATCGAGCCAAGTCTAGGGAAAGCCATGTGATTTAGTGGCAACCAAGGGCCTTGACTGTCAAGAGGGGTGGAATCCAAATTCTGTGACCCGGAGGAGTGGGTCTACCTTTTAAAACAATCCTTACTTGTTCCAAACACCCTGAGTACCTGATAGACAGGTACTCTTGTTAAGTGGTTGACAATTTTTTTGTTTTGTTTTGTTTTGTTTTCGAGACAGGGTTTCTCTGTGTAGCCTTGGCTGTCCTGGAACTCACTCTGTAGACCAGGCTGGCCTCGAACTCAGAAATCCACCTGCCTCTGCCTCCCAAGTGCTGGGATTAAAGGCGTGCGCCACCACCGCCCAGCAAGTGGTTGACAATTAATAGGTCATCTGTCCTTACACAAACCAACTGTTAAATGTTCTTTAGAATTTATTCAAACTTTATTCGTTATGTATGTTTGATTCACAAAAGGTCTCATCTCATCTACTTTAAATTCGAAACTTATTTGCCAATCTAGGGGGTAGGGAGCGCCTAATGGATTTAAAGAAGATTACCTATGAACACAAACTGTTGAAGTTACACAATGGATCCACAGGAGTTATCATCTGTAAGATGCTCTTTGTTGGAACTGGAGAATTGGAGAATTGTCTCAGTGCTTAAGAACATGTACTGCTCTTACACAGGACCCAACTTCAATTTCTAGTACCCGTATTAGAAAGCTCGCAACCTTCTGAAACTTAAGCTCCAGGGGTATCTGACACTTCCTTGGGCACCTATATACATATGTACATATACATATGTACAATGTGTAACTAAAAGTAACAAAATGTAATAAATACTTAAGGAAAAAGATGCCTTTTCATTTTGTACATGTGTGAAATTTTCCATATAAAAAAAATGAAGTTTTGTTTGGTCAACATTTAGTACTTCAAATCAACATTCAACCACTTACCTCCTCTCAACAAAAATAATTTACTTATAAAACTATAGACTCAGTTTGTAAAAAGGATGGAGTTTAATGAAACAAATGCATGACTCTACCCTAAGTATTAATTCTAACTTTTTATTAAGATAACACTAAATTATGAATGGATCCTTAACTACTGTGAGCTTTTAAAATTGAAAGTCTCTTTGAAGCAAGTTTTTAATTAGTTGATTGAGAATATCATGCAATTCATTTAGATTATATTCACCCCAACACTTACTAGATCAACTCCCCTACCTTCCCCACCCACCCAACTCTGAGTCCCTTTTTTCAAGCAAATTAGAAATAACTACAAACATGACCCCCCCCCCAAGTATAGAAACTGGCATTCAGTTCATAAGAAAGACCAGCTAGGCATTTATTTTACAAGTATACTATAAGTACTTCTTAGCTTAAGTCATATGTGTGTACACTTTTGTATATTTATATGTATGTGTGCATATACATAACCTGTATTTCTCTCTATATATAATATACATACATATATAGGTTGAGTTCACATCTTAGTTCTATTTTCATTCTTTCATTTAAAAAGAAATAATGGCTTCTGAAAAATCAAGGAATCGTGTAACGTACAAACCAAACCTGAAACACCTTATAATGCTAGAAACTAAGGATGTTACCAAAAATCCCCAAGAGGGTGGAGCTAAGGCAAAGTGCTACAACCAGTCTGAAAGAACTCCCAATGACCAGATCTGAGCCACATGAGTAACCAAACTAAGAATATAGTACTAGATTAAAAACCCAAAATATAAAGTGAATATTCTCCAGTCTAATTATGCAAATGGCCAATGAACTAATTAAATGAGTCAGGAAGGCTTAATCTTCCACAGTAAAGATTTGTGAGTAATTAATGTAGTTATCCACCACACTCAGCCTGGAGACGGTGAGGTAGGCTTTCCACTTAAGAGCAAAAACTGAGAGCCTTGTGATCGACAGAAAAGGAACACGAGGGAAGGTTATGGTGGAGACACTGGGCAGGCACAATCACAGCCTGGCGATCCAGGTCAGCAGCATCAGTGATAAGCCAAGTTATGGGTGTGGACCCTTGACATAGCATGATGGCATCTGTTGAGCATCTTGAATGGGCTGGTCCATGGTCATGCTTATCTACAGCTAAACATTTAAGGCTGGGTGGCTTAAAACACATTTAGAGCTGGAAGCTGGGACATTCAAGATTAAACTTTAGCCTGCCTGGTTTTATTTTTGATGTGAGCCCTTTATCCTGATGTACACATGACCACCTTCTTGATATACTTTTGTGGTGGAGAAAGAAAGGATTCTTGTCTCATTTCCTCCTTCTCTTCCTCTTCCTCTTCCTCCTCTTCCTCCTCTTCCTCTTCCTCTTCTCCTCCTCCCTCTTCTTCTTTCTTCTTCTCCTCCTCCTGCTCTTCTTCCTCCTCCTCTTCTTCTTCCTCCTCTTCCTCCTCTTCCTCCTCTTCCTCTTCCCCTTCTTCTTTTTTCTCCTTCTCCTTCTCCTGCTCTTCCTCCTCCTCTTCCTCCTCCTCCTCCTCTTCCTCTTCCTCCTCCTCCCTCTGCTCCTCTTCTTCCTTCTGCTCCTCTTCCTCCTCCTCTTAGTCCACAGCCAAATCTAACCATGATCAGCACATCAGGCATGTTCAAAGTCTCTATAGTACCTGCTGAGCGTCAACACCACGAAATACCTGAAGTGAAGGAAGTCTGAAAAACTAGCATTATGACCCAAATAAGGCTAGGAAGGGTCATGACAACTTGACATGAAGTGTGCTACTCTGAACATCCTACATATTGGGCTTTGGGTTACACAGGTGAGCTCTGAGCTCTGGCTTCTTCAGAGAAGACTGTGAAGCTCAAAGCACTTAACGCACAAGTTTCAACCACAGCTCTGTGGCCATTGATCATCTTCATTCACATGCCCTGTGACACTTCACCTCAAATACAAAAATCCTCCACGTAGGCAGGGACTACCTTGCTGTTCCAAGTTCCCTCACCCAGAGACTCCTTACTATATTCCCAGCCCCTGTGTCACCCCTCACTTCCCCCAACCACCGAAAGTGTCCCAACAGCTGCATCAAAACAAAGAAGCACATATAAAGAGATACTGAGTGCTCAACAGCAACAGTGGCATTTGACTCATGGTTTGCCCTATCACCCTGCCTAGCTCTGATGCAGAAGTCCAACTCAGGGTGGCACCACCACAAAAAGAGAGGTTCTCTTTCTTCCTAACTCCTTGTCTAGAGCTACAGTTCTGTTCTACATGAGTAGGTCATTAAAGACTTTCATTACCACTGCCTCAAAGCTCCATGTGGCAGAACAGTGGGTCCAGGTAAGAAACTAAAGATTCTATCTGTAGCCCAGCTGATTCACAAGCCCAGACTTACCAAGGGCACAGAACACTGAGACTTTTAATTACTTCCCCCAACCAGACTCTGCATGCTTGAAGGCAAGCTCAGAAGACAAAGGGGTATCCTGTCCCCAGGATGCATGCACAGAATGAGGGTGTCACTCTAGGAGACATGAGCTTCTGTCCCTACTCCTGGCCTCAATGCAGTGATATAAGCATTTTTTGCAAGTTGAAAGAGGTGACAGACCTTTATTTGGAATATGGGTACAGAGAAGATTTCTCTGATGGTCACTGTTGAAAATGAAGGAGACCTGATGGCTGGGCAGTTACATGGGATCCAGGAGCTCCATGAAACTAGTGGCCATAGACACAGCAGCAGGGCAGTCAAAAGTCTATTAGAGAGAGCCAACCAATAACAGGACAACACTAGAACACTCTTATCCCTGAGAATCCAGCAGCTTAGATACATGTGTCAGGCAGTACCCACTAAGAAGGCATTCAGAGCCAGACCTGGAGAAGAGGTGAAATTTCTCCTTTTCTATACACATGGGGGTAGGGAGGTCTGCAGAGGCAGGAGCCTTACTAACTCAAGTTATGATTATGATTAATATTGATTACCAGTTTGACAGGATCTAGAATCTTATAGGAGGGAAGCCTCTATGTGTATCTATGGGGGGGGGGTAATCTAGATTAGGTTCATTGAGATGGAAAGATCCAACCTAAATATGAGTGGTGCCATTCCCTGGGCTTGGGTTCTGAACTGCATTGATTGGGCTCTGCTTCCAGACTGGGGACACAATATAAGCAGCTGTGTCACCCTCCTGCTGCCATGACAGACTGTGTCCTGGAACTGTGAGCCAAAGTAAGCCCTTTCCCCTTAAGATGCTCTCACCACAGCAACATGAAAGATATTACAGGGCTGCAATTCATTGCACGATGGAGCACTGAGTTCAACTGCACTGACTCTAGTCTCCAAGACAACAAAATTCAATGGTCAAGCATGAAAATCTAACTAGCCAAAGGGGGATCATTATAACTGTTGACCAACTGGCAGCTTGTGTTGACCATAAGGGAATTATTAGGAAGCCAAGATATGATATAGAAGCAATACAAAAAGATGACGAGGCCAGTGGGCAGCCCCAGACCCATGAAAATATGGGGACCTTTAATCAGACTTGATTAATGAATTTTAAAAGAGAGAAGTAAAAGTTGTGGTAGGGTGGAAGGATGGGGGCAGGTAAAGAAAAGACGGAAGAGAAGCTAAGCAGAGACATCAGAAAATCTACACTGTAGGACAGTACAGAATACTTTATATATAAATAAAGTCAATAATACTTTTTTTTCTGTTTTATCCACCTCACTAAAGAAATTAGCAAATGACCAAACAAAGTAGCAAGCCCAGAGACAGAAAAGAATCAGAGAATCATCACCCATAGTTATTATGGTATATTATCTACATTTCAGTTTTGAACCAAAGGTTTGAGACGTGCAAAGAAACATGAATTTGTAATAAATATACCTGGATTTTAAAAGTTGATAAAACTCGAATAGAGAGGGTCTAAATATTGAACTTAACAAAGACTAGCAAACAACTGTTACAAATATCTACAGAAAACCATGTTTAAAGAATTGAATAGGGGGTCTGTGGGACAGAACTCGGTCAGTAGAGTGCTTGCTGCACAAGCAGGAGGACCTGAGTTCAAATCCCCAGCGCTGTAAAAAGCCAGGCACAGTGGTATGACTCATATCTGTAACTCAAGCATTGGATGGTAGTGAGAGGCAGATCCCTGAGTTCACTGCCTAGCCAGTCTATATGAGCTGGTGAGCTTTAGGTTCAAAAGTTAAATCAAGATCAGATCAACGATCTAAACAGTCCCATATCTGCTAAGGAAATAGAAACAGT
>NW_022196905.1:254986414-255067848 GCF_008632895.1 Mastomys coucha
AAATACTGCTGAGAGTTACTGAGGAAGATACACAATGCTGACCTCTGACCGCTACATGCATAGATACACACACACACACACACACACACACACACACACACACACACACACATAGAGGTCATGGGGTGGGGGGAAAGGACAAAAAGATGGTGACTGTGATATCACATAGACTAAAGAACGTGGAGGTATCTTGGAACTGAGATGCACGATAAGCAAAGTGGGGAAATTCCTAGCAGAAGATAACAACGCATTTGTAGGTTTGAGCTGTTCTAAGGGAGAATCAGTGACCTTCAAGGTAAGCCAACAGTCATTATGGAACTGGAGAAGCTTAAGAACCTTAGGCACATCAGCACATCAGTAAAGAAAGCACCAGAAGGAGAGGGAACGGCACGGGGAAGAGGAAATGCTAAAAGAAACCAGGGCTGAAGACATGGCAAATCTTAAGAAAGAAAAAAATATCATTTGCACATTCAGAAAGCTCATAGAATTCCCAGTACAATAAATGCAAAATTATTCACAGCCAGACATATCACAGTGAAACGCTGGAATCCAAGGATGGAGACAAGAATCCTTCAAGAAGCAAGAAAAATCCAACTCATCCCTAACCAAGCAAGTTCAAGATACACAACTGAACTAAGTTCTCAGCAAGTCATAGGACCAAGAACATAATATTTTTTAGAGTTATGCTGTAAAACTGAAGGCAAAATAAAGGCATTGTCAGATACACAATAAAAGTAAAAATATTTTCTGTAGAGCAACCACTAAAATTATAAGAAAATTCAGAGATAATATTTAAGTTTTAAATATTCAATTAATGGGAAATAAAGCAGAAAATTAAAAGGTATAGGACCAAGTAAAAACAGGTCCAAACAGAAGACAAACAGAATTGAGAGCATGCAGATACATAATAATTCCAAATTCAAATGTTATAAACACTCACTTTGAAAAGACTGATGGCAAATGGCAGAACACTTAAGAAAGGTGAACTCCACTAATACTAACTAAAGAAAGCGGAGTAGTGACCACTTTGATATCATGAAAAGTAGATTTCACAGCACAATTTATTACTAGAGAAGTAAAAGGTCTTTTCATAATAAGGAAATGGTTAATTTGTTTTGAATGTGGCCATGGGTGGCTCAGTGATGAGCATCTGCGTAGGGCAACAAGGCTCTGAATGGGTTTCCAAGCATTGAAAAAAGATAAGCAACTGAATCATAAACATAGCATGTATGTGCCTGATACCAGAGCTGCAAGACACAAAGAGCAAAAGCTCACAGAAATGGTAGGAGAAAAAAATCCATGTGTTTTTGTTGAAGATATACCGTTCTCAAAACTTAAGGGAACAAGTACTGGGAAAATCATTATGGATGGAAAATCTAGAATATAAGAAAATCTGGAAACCACCATTGACCACAGCAATCCAGTTGACACTTTCGCTCCACAAAAGAGCAGCACAATAAATTTCCCTTTCAAATGCATAGATAACATCAGTAAATATAACCTATACACAGTACAGGAAAACAAATCTCTACATGTTTAAGAGAACTAGAGTCACACAAAGTATTGCTTAAACCAAAATTGAATTAAGCTAAGGATAAATACCATAAATATCTCTGGGAAATCACCAGACATTTGGAAATCAAGGCATGTGTTTCTAAATAATCCACAGGACACAGACGAGGTCAAAGGGAAATTAGAAAGTCATTTAACAGCCAGGCAGTGGTAGCGTACGCCTTTAATCCCAGCACTTAGGAGGCAGAGGCAGGCGGAAATCCTGTCTCAAAAAAAAAAAAAAAAAAGTCATTTAACTTGAATGAAATTAAGCACAATGTATTAAATACATAAGATGGTCCTAAAACCTGCCTAGGAGCAAAAAGCAAAAGTCAATCACTTAGAATCTATCTTGAATAATTAATAACAAAATTAAACCCTAAGATATAGAAGAAAAGAAATGAAGATCCAAAGAAAATTAATAAAGGAAAAAAAATTAAAGAAAAAAATCAGTTAAAAATCAATGATGAAAATCATCAAAATTAGTAAACTTTTAGTAAAGCTGACCTGAAGAATAAAATACATACAACTACATAATACATACATACCATACATACATACATACATACATACACACACACATAAAATCTGATACCAAGAAATAAAAAAGGAGACATCACAACAAACCCTACAAACACTATGATGATAATCAGGGAATTAGTACACATTTATTTGCCAATAAAATTTATAACATACATGAAATTAATACCTAGAAAGACAGAGTTCATCTAATAAAGAGATAACAGAAATATCCTTGTGACTGTTAAATAAAGTTATATACACAGTTTTAGTCTTTCTATTTAAAAAAAAAAACTCTACTGAGAAATATTTACCAAAAAACTACAAAAAAATATTCTAGAAAACCAAGGCAAAGGAAAAAGTTCCCAAATTATACTTTGATGGCAATATCCTACCACCAAAATCATATGGACATTCAAAGGAATGAAAACTAGTTACAAGCCAATGTCTATCATATATATGAATCAAAAACTCTACAGTGAGCAGATCCAATCTAAGAGCACATAAAATTGTCTCTAGTTCATAACCAACTAGAATTTCTCTGCAAGAAGCAACACTCTAACACTCAAAAGAATGGGATTCACTCTTTAAAGCAATTTTTATAAACATACAAACAATTTAAAGGTATATAAAATTCAACCATTTTTATTTTTTAAATATTGGTAAAATTAAAATCAGAAGGCAATTTCTTTCCTTAACTTGATGAGAATAAATCTTCAGAAAAAAAAAATATATGTAGCTAGCATCCCATGTAACTGGTGAAATGTGACCGCTTTTCAAACATTTACATAAGAACAATACCACTCCTTTTCAACAACAAGATGCACGCTAGGAAACAACCAAACTGCTTTTATTCCCAGAAGGTATATTTATCAATGTAGATGGTCAGACTGAGTTCCTTACAAAGCCTGTGGACTAATTAACTTCAGCAAGGTGCGTGACCTACGGATATAGAGGAATCGGTCCCATTTCCCTGTGTTGATAACAAACAACAAGAGACTTCCAAAAGATACTGTGATAACTGGTCTGGATTGTCAATTTGATTAGACTGAGAAATACTTAAGAGATTAGTGAAGCACAGATCAGGATACAGCAGATAGGGGATTTTCAGAGACGATTAGAGAATGAAGGCTCTCGCCTAAAGAATTAATTAATAAGCCCTTGATAGATCTTAACATGACAGCATTATGGGAAAGGTAGAGGAATTTAATTGAAAGAAGCTGGTCTATAGGAACATTGTATTCTGTTCTGTTTTCCATGGTGTAAACTGTTCTATTCCACAAGAGCCTCCTTCCAGAATGGGCCTCTTCAGCACTGGGCCAAACTACATTCTACCTAATTTAAGTTATTTCTGGAAGGTATTTCGAGCACAACAATCAGAAAACGAATACACAAGTACTGAGTAAGGTTACAGCCGTGACTGAACCTGACCGTGTGGTCCTTATGCTTTTGAAATGGTTTGTGGGAGGAATTTGGAAACATTTGACAATGTGAGTTAAGGTACTATCGAACACTATGAGCACAGTAATTCTGTGGGATCTCAAAGGTCCAGGACACCAACAAGAATGCATATAGTGAAATTCAGTCTCATGGGGTTTCAGGTAGAACCATGGACTCTGTTGGAATTTAGACTAGACACCATATGTGTTATATTCCGAGGGAGAGTTTCTACATTTGGTCTTGGTCCTAAGGCTTTAAATAAGGCTGAGTTTAGGGATAACTGACTACTCGGAGGGGATTTCAGGAGGGGATATGGTTATACTGGGCTGTTGTTTTCCACATTTACAGTGACCGCTGAAAGTAAGAGGCAGAGCACATGAATCTCAAAAGACTGGAGAAAAAGATCAAGTTGAAAGTTCCAAACAAGAAAGGTGTAGTAGTTAGATTCTTGACTCTAGGCCAAGAAGCTACACATTTTGTACTGGGACGATAGGAAAGATGGCTCAAGGGCATCTCAAGAACTGGCCATTGTGCAAAATTATAAACTCTGTGGAAAGATTGTCCCTTGAGAAGAGAAAGCCTTGGGGTGCCCCTGGAAGTATTTTCCTAGGTTTAACAGTCCAGGCATTCAAAAGCCACGACAGCCACAGTTCCAAGAGGACGCTGATGTTACTTGAGCTTGTAGCTGACACTGGAGTTGTCTGTCTGATGTTGATTTTTTTTTTCAGGCATACTAATGAAAGCTAGAGCATCTAGATTTCCATTCAGATTTGAAATAAAAGCAGTGAGGGGGCAATCTGTGGTAGAGTAAAAAAGCCCTAAGGGCATCCCCTGAGAGACAAATGCTTAAAGATGCTAGGATGGACACAGAGACATCAGAACACTGGAGATACCAGGGACATAGAACACTTGCCAAGGACAGACACAGGTGACAAATGGAGCCAGCTTAGGACCATGTGAGCTGCAAAGAGCATGGCTACAGGGTGGGCCTGTCCAAATCCGCTGGTAGTCACATCATACCATCTAGTGCCCCAGAGGATGGACCTGGCGCTACAGACTGAAGGATTGCCCTACATGGTTTCACTCTAGCATTGGTCCAATCATTCTTTCTGTTATTCTGTTCTCCCTTTGGGATTGGGAATGTCTACTCAGTATCTTTGCATCCTGGAAGTTTGTAGTTTCTGAGTTTCACAGGCACTCATGGTGAAGAACTTCCAGGAGTCCTCGAAGAGACTTGGTTTGAGCTTGGGCTTTGGAGTAATGGAGCTTTGAAGACTATGGAGGCTCAGAAATAGACTGAGTGCATTTTTTAAAAAATATGATCTGCACATGAGCTTTCGGTGAAGTGTTATAGGTTAGGAGATACGTTTGGGTGTCAAGCTGATGAAGTTTGGATTTCTGATTGTTAGACTTGATTGTCAGTTTAAATGGATTAAGAAATACCTGAGAGGCTTGTAAAAGCATACCTCTGGGATTATAGCATTTCCAGAGATAGTTAGATAACAAGGACTCTAACCTGATGAATGGATCAATCCCCTGATGGATTCATAACATAATAATGTTATTGAGCAGCCACTATGGGTAAGAGGAGCAGCCCACTTGGAGGAAGTATGTCATGGGAGGCATGTCTACTTGAAGGAAATAGTTCATGGGAAGCATGTCTTTGCAAGTTATTATCTCACCCTGGCCCTTCCCATAATCTCCACTCTGCTTCCTGTCTGCCATGATGTAAACTCCCTGTCCCATCACACACTCCCTTCCATGGTGAACTGAAACTATATGTCAAAATAATTCCTCCCCCAACCCCTTAAGATGCTTCTGACAAGTTCTTTCACCTACATTATTACCAAAAGCAGACAAAATTCTTCAGAATCAACCTGGCAAAATATGGCACATGGTTCGAGCACTAAAGCACTTGCTTCACACAGGTGAAGACCAGAGTTAGAATCCACAGAAATGCCAGGTGAGTATGACAGCCTGCCTCTGACTCCAGCCTTCAAAGGTAGAAACAGGAGATCCCCACAGCAAGCTGGCTTAGGGACGTTAACCATGTCAGCAAGCTCTAGATTGAATTGAAAGACCTTGCTTCAATGAATAAGATGAAAGAGCAACAAAGGATGATTCTCTACACCCACTTCTGCCCTCCAAATGCACATGCACAGAAGTGCAGGTGAACCCAGCATGCATGTGCACACAGACACTCATGCACCAAAACCCATGCAGATATGTATGCACATATAACATATATATATGTATATATATATATACATATATATATATATACACACACACACACACATATATATATACACAAGGCTTATATACTGAAAACCATGATGCATAGAGGAAGACTATTTAAAATCTATATAAACAAGATAAAAATACATACACACACACACAAGGCTTATATACTGAAAAATCACAATGCACAGTGGAAGAGTATTTAAAATCCATATAAACAAGAACAGAGCTCACAACTCAGACTCAGTGTCACTAGGGCAGGTCTCCAAACTCTTCCACAGGGTTAGTATAATTCCAATCAGACTCCTAGAAGATTTTTCCATAGGAACAGACAGGCTGGTCATAAGGCTTGTTGGAAATGGCAAAACCCAGAGTGAAGCAAAGATTAATAAGCCATCTTGATTTAGACTTGTTATAGACTACAGTAACCAAAACAATATAACGTGGTAGCAATAAATCAAAAGACAAAAAGGCTGGAGTGCCCAGAAATAGCCCCACGTGGTTATTAACAGCTGATTCTGACAGAGGAGCAAAAGCAGTGGAGAATAGAAGATTGTCTTTTTCAACAAAAGGTGGTGAAAATGGATTCCAGGTCATACCCTACACCACATCCATATATTTACTCAAAATGATCACAGACCTAAATGTGAAACCTAAAACTGTAAAATTTCTAGGAAAAGATAACAGAAAAACTTCCAGACTTTGGGCTGGACAAAGGCTCTCTAGAGGAGGACACTGAAAAGTACATTCATAGAAATAAAACAAAAGATGAATTAGATTACATAAGTTAAAACTTCTCTTAGAAAGAAATCTTTAAGAGAAAGAAAATATAAGTCATAAGCTGAGGAAACAAAATGCTTCAAGCTTATCTGATAAACAGACTTTTACCTAAAGAGTCCATGAAACTCAATAACAGAAAAACAACCCAGTTTTTGAACTGGCAAAAGATTTGATGGGACTGGAGAGATGGATCAGAGGTTAAGAACACTGGTTGCTCTTCCAGAGGACCTGGGTTTGATTCCCAAACAGTGCCTCACCACTGCCTATAACTCATGTTCCAGGGAATCTTCTGCCCTCTTGTGACCTCCACAGGGACCAGGCATACAGTCATACAGACATACAAGCAGGTAAAGCATTCATACAAAAAAAAATGAATATAGGAAAAAAATTAAATATGAGAAGACATTTGACCAAAGAAGGTATACAAATGACAAGTGAGAGATCAAAACACTCTTCAGCATCATTAGCCAATAAGGAGAGGCCAGTTAAACCCACAATGAGATGTCATGTTCACGTGCAAAATGGTCAAAATTAGTAACTCCACCAGATAAAATATTAGATGCATAAAAACTGGAGCTCTTGTTCAGTGTCGGTAAGAATGAGCAGTAGTACGGTCATACTGGGCTCAACTAGCAACAAAAATATCTAGTATGTAATGCCCCAGTCCACATTTATGCCTTTGCCTCAGAGAAATGACAGCATCCATCAATCCCACCATGGTTTATGCATACATGCATCTGGTAGCTTCATTTGCAGATATAAACAATTCACATATCCAGCAATTAAGTGAATTGATAGATCAAACTGTGATTTGTCTGTGCAATAAGATACTATTAGAAATAAAAAATAAATGAATTATCAATACAAAAACATGGATGATCTCATAAAAGAGTATTGTTGCACTTTTATAAAACTGTGGGAATGCAAACAATGTGTACCTGTGGGAAACAGCAGTGGTTGATGGGTAGAAAACAGGGCAGTGGCTGATGGGTAAGGAGGAAGTGAAAGTGGCAGCATGCATTACAAAAGTCAAAAGGAAACATTTGGAAGTAATAGGTGTGGGCTGGGGAAGGTGAGAGTTGCACAAGCTACACATATGTCAGAAATTTGTCGATTTCTATACTTCATGTATGATTATATTTATGTCAATTTTACCTCAATAAAGCTGTTAAGCATTCCCAACAGATAAGAGAAGATAAAGAACACACATGCGGCATATGAACAGGCCGCAATAAAAATAGAATGTTTCCAGAACAAGTTTTAAAAACTCTTGGGAATTAAAAATGGTAAAGCAAAAACAGAATAGCAAAAAGACTGAATTAAGGGGATCTTCTGGAATATAAAGCCGGAACATACTCAGAAAGAATACGTGCAAAAGCATGAGAAAGTCTGAGGAGTTAAGAACTATAAGGTATAAAAAAAAAAACTGAAGTTCAAGAAAGTGAAAACACAGAACTAAATGGGAAGAAATTGACAAAATAACCCTGGGAAACTTCTACCGCAAAAACTCGAATATCAGAGGCTAGGGGCAAAGTGCCTGCACTGCAAACATGAAGACCCAAGTTAGGATCACCAGCACCCAGGAAAAATCTAGGCATGGGGGGTTCCCACTATAACCTTACCACTGAGGAGATAGAGATGGATGAATTCATGAATCTCATTAGCCAGAAGGTCTAACCTAATCCTATGAGCTCCAGGTTCAAGGAGAAAGCCTATGTTAAGGTGCAGAGCCAAAGATGGCTGATGTCAAACTCCAGCTTCCACACATGCACCATGCACACACAATAGAACACACACACACACACACACACACATACACACACGCACATGCACACACGTGCATGTTAAGTGCTTATAACAGTTTGCTATAGTTGTGAACTTTCTACAATCTAGACTCATTTGAGAAGACAGTCTCAGTAAGTAACTGTCTAGATCAATTTGGCCTGTGAGGATTTTTCTTAGTTTGGCTAGCTAAGGTAAGAAGACTCAGCCTGGGCTGGCGAGATGGTTCAGCAGGTAAGAGCACTGACTACTCTTCCGAAGGTCCTGAGTTCAAATCCCAGCAACCACATGGTGGCTCACAACCACCCGTAATGAGATCTGACTCTTTCTTCTGGTGTGTCTGAAGACAGCAACAGTGTACTTATTTATAATAATAAATAAAACTTTTTTTTTAAAAAAAAAAAAAGGGGAGACCCAGCCCACCATGAGCAACACCATTCACTCCCTCATTTGGTATCTTGGAGTATTTAAGAGTCAAGAAGCCTGTGGAGAGTTCAGTGTGCATCCATTCATTTCCCTGTGTCCTAGACTGTAGATGTCATGTGACCACCCCTGTTTCTTCCCCACGAGGATGACACTGTAACCTGGCATTTTGAGCTAAAATAAGCCCTTTCTCCTCTAAGTTGCTTTTTGTTGGGTCATTTTACCACATCGACAGAAAAAAAATGAAAATAGATCATTGGCATCAGATCCCATTGTAGATGGTAGTGAGCCACCATATGGTTGCTGGGAATTGAACTCAGGACCTCTGGAAGTATAGTCAGTGCTCTTAACCACTGAGCCATCTCTCTAGACTAGTTTTCAACCTTCTTAATGCTAATACAGCTCCTCAGGTTAGGGTGACTCCCCCGCCACCCCCAAACATACACACCACAAAATTACTTTCATTGCTACTTCATAATCATAATCTTGCTACTGTTAGGAATTGTAATGCAAATACCTGGTATGTGGGATGGCTGATATGTGACCCCTATGAAAGGGTTGTTTGACACCTCCTCCCCCACCAACAAAGGAGTCACACAGGTTGGGGCCCACGGGTTAAAAAACAAATGTAATATTGGGATGCTTCAATGAAAATTATTTACAACCTAGAAGTCCACACTCAGCTAAGCCATAGGCCAAGTGGGAAAGTCGAATTAAGACATTTTTAGAAATGCAAATATTTGATTGATATCTTCTCGTCTGCTTTTCTTAGTGGATCTACTAGAGGTCAGCCCCACTCTAACGATAGTGTGAGAAAATAAGGATAAACACATGGAGCCAGTCCAACACAGGAGGGACAGGGCGAAACACTGGAGGTGGCAGGGAATCTCCCAGTGACAGATATGCACTAGACCTTGAGGAAAATCAACCCAGATTGGCACAGGTTTGACATTTTCTTGGCCAAGGATGATGCAAGGCTCCACATTTCCTATCCACCCTCCAAAGTAAACAGACAGGCATGCGGCAAACCACCAGACCCATCCACTTGTATTGTGACATCCATAATGACAACAGTGTATGCATGAAGTGGATGATTAGACCACAAACGTGCCAAATTTCATGGAGGCTGGTGCCAGGCTCTCCTCACTTTAATACCTCTGGAATCAGGAAGCATTTCATAACAGAAGAGTTGCACACCTTGATGGTTCAGTCATCACTGCCTGGCTAAAGCCATTTCTCATTGACTGTATCTTAGAGTCTGTGAAATATGTGTTCCTTGTGTCAGAAGCTACACTCCACGTCTGGATCCCCTTTGAATCGCATGTTGGCAGAAGTGTTCTGCAGTCCACAGTCTGTAAACAGAGACAAGCTGCAGACTCCCAAAGAAAAAATGTTCCTGGATGAACGAACTCAAAGCCAGGATATGCACGGGTCACCTCACAAAACTGGAGGGAAATGACAGTCCTTATTTACCTCCTTTCTCCTTCTGAGGGCCGTAGCATGCTTTCACGCTCAAGAAGTGAATCCAAAATTGAAGTATCTCAAATAACGGAAGGGAAATGTTTGCACTGGTGGCGAAGACTCTGAGCATCAGCAGAGAGCTAAGACCACAGAGGTACCACAGCGGGGTAAAGAACATCCTTTATCCCATTTGTTCTCAACAGAGAACTAAACTGGGCTGGGGACACGGGTCAGTGCAACACCAGATTCAGATCCCCAGAACCCACATTAAAAGCTGGATGCAGTGATGCACATCTCTAATCCTAACACAAGAAGGCAGTGCCTGGGGGGGGGGGGCTTCTGGTCCATCAGTGTAGCCAAATTGGTGAGTTCCATGTTCAGGGGGAGGACCTCTCTTATAGACACTGACTAGGGGAGACACCTAGAAGCAGGCAGGCACGCTGCACAGATGCATACAAGAACACACACGTGTCCACAAGTCACATTCCACGAATCATTACACATTCAGCACACACCACCCATGTTTCTGAACTGTGTCACCTGTGCCCTATGGGAGGGAGTGGAGAGGTGGGGGGTGTGTGACTCAATATACCAAAAGATGACAAAGCCATTTGCAAAGGAAATTTGGGGACATATACAGAAAAGAGCATACTCTTTTGTGTGTGTGCGTGTGTGTGTTTATACACACACACACACACATATACATATATAGAATTCACCAGGGTGCTTATAGCAGCCTTCCCACCCCAGAGTCCTGTGTGTCTTGCGTCTCCTATGGGAAGGGTACGCTGAGAAGAGAATGTGATTAGGAGGAGGATACAGAAGATAGGTCCAAAAAGTCAGTTATCTAACAACAAAAATTATTAGCCCAGCTTCTCTGGTGTATGTACCTTAAGGCACTCTCAGGATTTCAAATGCACCTGGGTCTAGCTGCGGGTAGAAAGGAGTTCAATAAGAGATGCCATTTTCCATTTCTGCTAGCACATTCTAAGGTGTCTTATAATGCCATCTGGTTGTGCTATAGCTTTGCCCTACTTCCACATTCCACAGATGCTGAAAAGCCTGGACATCCTCTAAGGTTCCCTGGACCAGTTTACAGCAGCCTTCATGAAGGCATGGGTGTCCACGCTTCAGATCCCATAGGAAATGACATTTTGTAAACCACTATTGTCTGGGGACATGGCTGGGGGGTCAACATGGAGCAGTGGCCATCAGTACAAGAAGTGGACTGAGTGGCTGGGCTGCATACTTTCCCCAGTACTTTGTCAATCAACTCAAGGAGAGCAGCTGTCACCCCAAGGGAAGCTGCGCTCGATGCTCCAGAGACCAAGCAATGCATCCCCACAATTGCCAAGAGTCTTGGGGACTTCTATCAGATTACACGCCAAGGTGGCCTTTCGTCCCGCCTGCCATGGTGACTGCAAAGGTCGTTTCTGCTTATTCCTCTTCCCTCAGAAGCCAGGCTGAGAGTTCTATGATATGATCTAATCATATTTACCCTCCTTGGCAGTGACTTCCCTAGAGGATGAAGCCTATCCACGGAGGCAAAACACACAGTTTCCCAGAATCACTCCAAACCAAAGACTGACTACAGTCACTAATTCTTGCCAGGAACAGAGGTAAGAAGTGAGTCCATCAATACTGAAAAAAATTATTACCTTGAACTCAATGAAAGCAAACCCTGCACTCTGTTGAGATGGTTGGCACGACACTCCAGAGCAGGTAATCTTCTAACAGACGATACTAGGAAATCCCATCTGTCAATGCTCAGAATTTTAGCAGTGTGACTTCAAGGTTTCACCTGGCTGAAGCGTGAATATATATAAGAAGGTGAGGAAGACTCCAGTTAGAACCACAGAAGCCAGGGCTACACGGAACAGGACTCAGAGCCATGAGCACTGTCCCATCCTGGTTTCAAGGTGCACAAACATACAAAAGAGCACTACCTGCTGGGAGCAAGGAGTCAAACTCAGGAGCCTACGGAAGACATTCCACATTCAAGCCACAACTACAAACCACCAAAAAGAACAAAAAATAATGACAGAAAGGAGGATCTGGATGAAGCGAATGGAACACACAAGGATGGGCCCCATAAGCAAGAGACTCAGCCATCACGCACACCCCCTGGTCAAGCCTCCAAGAGAGTTCTAAGGATGAAACATTTGCAGACCAAACCTGACAACCAAGGTCCAGGGTGAAAGAAGGGAACTGATTCTCACAAGTGGTCATCTGACCTAACATGAATACAAGGACAACTCCCAGAGCTCCCCCCGACACACACACATAAACACATCATACCACACTAATTTAAAATTTTTAAATAATTCAAGTGGTGCCCAAGCTACATGCTGATAAGCCCCTCGTTGTATTATGGCTCTACATGTATTATGAAGGCTATTTCTGAAAAAAAATATAAACTCTGGTAGAGAGTACAGTGTGAATCGTGGGCCTTAAGACATGGTCCCATCGGTTATTAGTGTTTGCTGCTCTTGCAGAGGACCTGGGTTTGGTTCCCAGTATTTACATCAGGTGTCTCACAACTCCTATAGTAGCTCTGGCGGGTGGGGGGAGTTAGTTCTGATGTTCTCTTTGGGCACACACAGATGCTCAGAAAGTGTATGTATGCATGTGTATATATATATATATATATATATATATATATATATATATATATATATATATATATATATATATATATATATACGTATATATATATATGTATATATACGTATATATATATATATATATATATATATATATAAAACTTAAAAGGAGAAACCATGTAAGTCACATCTTTGGAGTCTCAGGTTCTTTACCTGTGTATGAGCTTCTTCTATAAAGTGGGATCACAAACGACCTCTTCCTTCACCATCAGGAAGAAAGGAACTCTTTTACGTAAAGCACTTAACTCTAAATATGGTCCAGGACAGCGTCTATATTTAAGGGAGGGATGGATGCCTTGTCTGATATTTTAAGAGTTAGTGAGTGGGCTGAGGTGAGAGAAGGCTAGGCATCAGAGACCCCACCCCACCCCCACCCCTCAAAAAAGATCTGCCCCAAGTCAGCACTGGAGATCAGAAAGACTGGGCTTTGTGTAAAGACTTTGCACAAAACATGATTTTCTTAAGGGTTCCACAGAAGTGACCGCTGGATCCCCTGCAGCATGCTCAGAAGCCCCAGCACTGCTTCAGAGTAACATTTACATTTGCTTCCTGTTGCTCCCAAACAGCCCTAAGCCAATCAGAGAGCTCCGTGACAGCCTTAAGCCAATCAGAGAGCTCCATGACCAGACAGTCTCTCCAGGATCCACACTTAACAAGTGGGAAAGGTAGGGCCTTGGAATCCTGGTGCCCAGTGCCAGTGCTTCCCAGATCAGGGGTCAATGGGTTCTCCACATCTGCCCATCTAACCCTGAGCAACTTGTCCTGTACTGCATAGGGCAATGAGCTTGAGACTTCAACACAAGATGGCACTGTTAGCCCTGGGCTGGAGTGTGTGTGTGTGTGTGTGTGTGTGTGTGTGTGTGTGTGTGTACAAACCCCCATCTTGGGCTGGAGAGATGGCTCAGAGGTTAAGAGCACTGACTGCTCTTGCAGAGGTCCTGAGTTCAATTCCCAGCAACCACATGGTGGTTCACAACCATCTGTACTGGGATCCGAGCCCTCTTCTGGTATGTGTGAAGACAGCTACAGTATTCTCATATACATAAAATAAATAAATAAATAAATCTTCTAAAAAATGACAAACCCCATCTTATGAGCATCCATTTGTCAGCTCCTGAATCTAACTGCAAGTACACCCCTACCATCAACACACTTAGGATTCACAGCACTTCAAACCCCTCTCATCAAGCTTGTCACATCTGAATATTCTTATTTCTAGACAAAACAAGACAGAGAACCATCACCCACAGAGTTGTAACAGAAAAAAACCATTCACACAACTATAATCTGAACCTCATTCAAATCACAGCATTCTGTTCCACAATTCATTCATTTATTCATTCATTTGTTCATTCATTCATTCATTCTCTGTGTGTGTGCTTATGTGTATGTCTGAGTGTGTGTGTGTGTGTATGTGTGCATGTGTGTGCACGCATGTGCGGAGGTCAGAGTTCAGCCTCGGGTGCTGTTCCTCAGGATCCATCCACTCTGAAGTATTTTAGATTTATTTTATGTGAACGAGTATTTTGTCTGTGTGTACAAAATGTGCTTGCCTGATGCTCTCAGAGGCCAGAAGAGGACACTAGATTCCCTGGAGCTGGAATTTAGGATGATGGTGAGCCACTATGTGGATGTTGGAGGTCCAGGTCCTCTGCAAGAACTGTTAAGTACTACTGCATCAACTCTCCTGAATTCCCTCCTTGTTTTTGAAGCAGTGTCTCTCCCTGGACCTGGGGCTTGCTGATTAAGCTAAGCTGACAGATAAACAAGCCTTGGGGGGTCCTCCTGTCTCCATCCCACCAATACAAACATTACCGGTATAAGCTACTATATCTGGCATTTTACAGACAACTCATGTTCTCCTGATTGTGGGGCAGGCACTTTATCAACTGTGCTATCCACACCTCCCACTCTCTATAGTTTATTAAGTTACTAATTTTTAAAAGGGATTTGCTTTTAATCGTGTGCACGTGTAAGTGGTTGTGTGCACATGAGAGCAGGCACCTGCAGAGGCCAGAGACATCGAATCTCCCCGGGGCTGGAGCTGTGGACAGTACCTGACAAGGGTGCTGAGAGAATCACACTCGGGTCCTCTGGAGGAAGTCACTAGCTCTTCCCACTGGGGAGTCTCTTCAGCCTCCCCAAGTCACTAATGTTTGCTTTTCTAATCTCTGACTCTCCATGCAGAGGGCGCTGGGGGGTGGGGTGAAGCCAGAAGATAAAGCGACAGAGTAGAACTCATCTGTGTGCCCCAGGATATTGGGAAGAGGGGAACCTGTGACTGAACAGCAGGACCTTGAGAAAAGGAGATGAGGCCTGATGCATGCTAGGTGGAAGCACCTGGTCACAAGGACCAAATGCAGAAGGACTACATTTGTGTAAGACAGCAGACCAGGAAAACCCACAGAAAATATACACGTATCAGTGGCTGCCTGGAGCTGGGGGACCCGGTGGGGCAATGCAGGAATAGGTTCGTGATGGCTAAAGAGTTCAGAGGGCTCTTTTTGATGGAGGAAATGTCCTAAAATGACCATAGCTATGGCTGCTCATATTTAAGTTTGTTTTTTTTTAAGTGACTGGTCAGAAAATGTCAGTGAAGAAAGGCGCTTGCTACCAGGCCTGATGACATGAGTCTCACTCCCCAGGACCCTCATGCATTGTGCTCAGACTGCCACAATGGTACCACGGAACATGCCCCACTCCCCCAAAACACACAAATAAACATAAGACAAAGAAATGCTTCAAAAAGAAAAAAATACACATTGGCTTATGTTGAGCTTAGGCCAGGTTCTTCCTCCCAGTCCCCTGCTCCCAGAAATAAAGACTGAGACTCACAGTATAGTTAAAGACACCCTGGCCATATAGCTAGGCTCTTCCCTGACTAGAGAGAACTTAAAATCTCCAACTTATTCTAGCCTGCACTCTGCCACATGCTGAGTTACCTGTGTCCAGGTACCAGGCATCTGTCTTGTCCCATCTTCCCTGGAAATCTCCACGCCTGGCTCCATCCCAGAATTCTTTCTCCTCCCAGATGTCTCACCTTCTACTTCCTGCCTAAGCCATAGGCCATAGGCTTTTTAATTGACAGGTGGATGTATCCATACAGCACACAAGATATTCTCCCCATATAATTCCCCTTTTTATGGGAAATTATGTAGAATGTTTTCGTCCAGTGATTGTAGGTATGTGAATAATAACAATAACAGTAATGCTTATTCAAAAATTAAAGTTGGCAGGCTGGGAAAATAGCTCTTTTTTTTTTTTAATGTAGTTGTTGAGCAAGTATCCCCCAGGTGATCAGAGCATTTTCCTCATAGCAACAAATGAAATTTGAATGTGCATGTACCAGAGGATTACTCAGCTTCCAAAGAAAGGAAATACTGATACTTGTGGTGGTGTGAATGAACCCTGAGGACAGTATACTGAGGGAAGAAAGCCTGCTTCCAAACTCCTACATGATTCTACTTCTATGAACTGTCTGTAGTAGTGAAATTCTTAGACAGACTAGAACAATCACTTCCAGGGGTTGAGGCAGGAGAATGGGGTATGTGTTTCATAGACAGCCTCAACTTTGCATGAAAAGAGCTATCAGGATGGGCCACGGTGAGAGCTATCCATCACTGCAAACGTTCTTCCTGCCTCTAGCTATGCTCTTAAAAATGCTTAAGATGACAAATGGCACTTGAACTTTATCACAATTAAAATAGAGAGACTGGAAGGATCCAAAGGCTTGAAGGGAAAGAAGGGAAATGATTTCATAGGGGAAAAGACCAAGAGCAAGAGCCAGAGTCCCTGCAGGACAAGTCCAAGGACTAGCCTGGCCCTAGCAGGCTCACAGCAGCACCCAGCTCATCACTACCTTCTGGGGTGTGCTGGCCTCACCCACACCCTGCCAGCCACACCGCCACCCACACCAGCCCTGAAACAAACCAGCTCCGAGCTCAGGGGGTGGGAGCAGAGTGACTCACTGAGCCACATAGCTCTGCCTTCTGACAGAGAAGAGGTCCCGCCTCACCCCTGCCCCACCCCTGTGACCTCTGGCTATACAGTTACCAAAAAGGTACATTTGGGCTCAGCCATCAGGGCAGGGCCCCACAGGCTGCCAAGGACACAACGGAGACACGGTGACCCTCAGGATACAGAGATGCAGTTCTCTTTGTTGTCAGGTGTCCCATGGGTGGGTTTGTGGGGTAAAGGGTGTAGGAGGTAGGGAGGACAGTGTGAGGAGAAGGCTCATGGGTGCTTAGAAAATCTAGGAAAAGACAAACAGTGAGAGCTGAGGCTCTCAGTTGGGAGGATGCTTAGCTAGCATTAGGGAAGTCCCAGATTCCATGCCCAGCACCACCTAAACCTGGTATAATGGGGCACACCCATAATCCCAGTGTTTGGGAAATGGAGGCGGAAGATCAGAAGTTCTTGGTTTATCCTCAACCACATAATGAATTCAAAGTTGAAGGTCAGTCTGGGATGTTAGAGAGGATATCTTCAAAAAAGATAAAAGGGAAAAAGGGGAGAGAGGGAAGGAGGGAGGGCAAGACAGACTGAACTAGGTAGGATCAAAGCTCACAAAGCTCAGTGAAGTGATCCTGGCTGACATTCTAGTTACGGTCCATTGAGGGACACTACCCAGATGTAACACAGCCAGAGGCCGCACTGATCGCCTGGTTTCCCACCACAAGCCTATCTTATGGCCCAGGGTCCACCAGAGGTCCATCTCCACTCTATAGCTTTCCCTTCCGCAGGGGTGGGGTGTAGACATCTAATTGGAGGGACAGAGAGGCAAAGGGGAAGTATTTGGAGGCATCATCCAGAAGGACAAGGCCCACCTCCCCATTATGGTTCTACAGTCACCATCATGACTGGAGGGCATTGAATGCTATCTTATAACCTCTAAGCAATGCAAGTAAGAAAAAGGAAATAACTATATCAATTCATGTCTATGAAAGAGTCGAAAAAGGACTTTACTATCCTGTCATACATCCTATTAAGAGAATAAAGTAGGAAGACAGAGATTAACGAAGCAACTTCAGAAATCTGTCTGGTTACCAAAGAAAGACCTAATCAACAACCAGCAATAACTGGTTAGAAAATATAGTAGGAAAAATACCCTATTTAGAGAGGCAACAAAAAAATAAAATGCCTAGAAATGAAATTTAACTCAGAAAAAAAAAAACAGTGTAGGATTCAATGATGAAATCTGCAAACCGGCAACATATTTTAAAACGCATTTATACCAAATGGAGACACTTCTATATTTGTGGACGGGAAGTTCATTACTGTAAACATGTTAATTTTCTCAAACTCAACTTCAAACTTCAAGCAATTTTAATCAAAATCCCATCTGGAATTTTTTAAACTTCACAAATTTATTTTAAGTAAATAAGAAGCAGAAATAGCCCAGGGAAAAAATGTTAAAAACTTAATTTAGACTTGTAGTAATATTTATTACAACAGAAAACGATCATAAAAAGTAGCTCTACTGTAAGCACAAGCATAAACTGGAATTGTATAAAAAGCACAAAGGCATGCCTATAGATACATGTATATTAGATTTTATATATATAGTAAAATGGCATTTTATATTGTATGTTCATTAAAGTGTGTGGACAACTAGTTAAGTGAAAGAAATTATGGAATTATGATGTGTTGCCATCAACAAGTATGAGCCCAGTCTAACTCAAGAATTAAATGTAAAATAAGTAAAGGTACACACCAAATAAACTGCACACAGATTATGGTCTTTTAAAACTTATAGAAAAAATTCAAAAGGTATTACAAAATAAAATTTTAAATTTCCAAGATATCAAAATATCATAATCTAGATTTGAAAAAAAAATGAGAAAAATCTTTGCAAGTTAAACTATATATAAATTAACTGAACTTTATATTCAGTGAGAGACAGAAACACTCTAAGGGGAACATTAATTGTGGGGAGAAAATGCAAATATGACGTGACCAGTATACAAACAAAAGCTATTTCAATTCACCAGGGTTAAAAGTATGGAAAACTAAAACAACAAATCAGCACTTTTCCCAAATCTGCAAGAATTAAAGACAACAGGTGCTTGACCCCCTCTCTCTATGCTAAGAAGATGTCAATGCCTGAATCACTTACATTTATGTTTAGCAATTTAAAAAACCCCAGGAGAGTCTTTGAAGTGTTCCCATATTTTAGTGGGTAATTTTGCCTTCATAAAACAGTGAACACTCAAAAGCTCTAAACCACCACATGTTGGTTGCATGCACTCACAACTGATACAATTCTGTACTTCCAATGGATTGCCTCATTTCACTCTTAAAGTGAGCTACAAGTTCCGATGTATTGATCTTTTTGCAGATGAGGAAACTAAGGCATAGAGAACTCAAGAACATCATCCAAAGTCACACAAGGGTATGTTTATGGGGTAGAGACAGTACCCAGACACAAGAAGTGTTGTCTGTCTAAGGTGCTACTAAAGAAGCAGCAATGCCAATATCAAAAGCTTTGGCATAAACACACGATAAAACTAATAGATGGGTAAGTAGATGATTTGTGGGTGAGTGTTCAGATGGACAGATGGATGCATCCATAGATAGATGGATAGATAATTTGGGTAGATGGATAACTAGATGGATGAGTGGGTGGGATAGGTGGGTGAGCAGATGGATGGATGGATGGACAATTTGATAGATGGATGCCTGGATTATGGGAGAATTGATGGGTGGATGGATGAACAAATGGATGAGTAAAGGGATGGATGGACACAAGGATGGATGGATGGATGGATGGATGGATGGATGGATGGATGGATAGATGATGGATAGATGGATGGATGGATGAACATATGGATGGATGATAGATGGAGGGATGATGGATGGACATATGGATGGATGGATGGATGGATGGATGGATGAACATATGGATGGATGATAGATGAAGGGATGATGGATGGACATATGGATAGATGGATGGATGGATGGATGGATGGACATATGGATGGATGATAGATGGAGGGATGATGGATGGACAACGGATGGATGGATGGATGAACATATGGATGGATAGTTAGGCATATGGATGGGTAGATGGATATATGGATAATGGGTGGGTGGGTAGATGGGTGGACATATGGATGGGTAGATGGATAGATGGATGATGGATAGATGAATGAGTGGACAAGTGGATAGGTTGAAGGATGGATGAGTAATAGGATTTAAATCTAGGTGGGTGAGTGAATGGGTGGGTGGATGAATGACCCAAATTACAAAGCATTCATTTGAGTTATATCTCCGTTTTGATTTCAACTCACATATTCTAGATATTAACTTCATAGTAGGCCAAGTTCCAGGAAATTTTCAAGTCCTTACTAAAATAGGCAGGAAACAAGCAGCAAGGCCCAACTCCCCTCCTAGAAACAGAACTTTTAAGTGGGAAGTAAAGATACCGTGAGCTCATTCCTCGAACCAGAAGCTGTCATCTTTTCAGGCCCTTCATAAAATAGAGCCCATCAGCCTTAAAGTATATAACTCCTCAAGGAACCACATATTAAAAGGCAACCACCCATAGACAAGAGACACTCACTCAACTAGAAGGCATACCCGAGTGGACTGGAGGGTAAAAGATACATACAGAACATTCAGAATTAAATGTGTTCCTTCCCTTAGCCATGGGTCTTATATATGCCCCAAACTCCAAAACTGCACAACCATGTGAGCTCTTGGTCATCTATCATCCTTTTAAACCAAGTAAAAATCATTTTCTATAATATAGTATATTAGTTTGAGATAGTTATTCTTAAGACAGGGTCTCATTGTGTATTCCATGATGGCCTTAAAGTTGCCATTCTCCCAAGTGCTAGGATGACAGGCATACACCACTAGGCTTTTTACTTTTTAACTTTTAAAAAAATCTCATTAAGAGTGAAGCCAACTGACAGGTAAAGGCCGCACCCTGGTGACCAGAAGACACATGCTTGTGAACACAGGCTCAGTTCCTGGTAGAGGTTAAATAAGTGCAGTTAGCGGCTTCCATGGCTGTGAGATTATACTACCCATACTGCTTCTGCTGAAGCTCCAAAGAGAAAGCTGAGCAGTCCGTGTGAGTGTTCCCGGACTCCCTGACTCACCTATTCACTCACTTTACATTTTTAAGCCCCTCGGAGTTAGGAATTACTGGACCCATTTTGAAAGTATGATGGATGGTCAATTGTAGCCGTCAACTTGACTGGATCAAATCAACTAAGAGATAAGCTGGCAGGAACTCCTATGAGAAATTTTCTTGATCAAGTTATTTAAAAACAACAACAACAACAACAATCACAGCGACAACAAAACCTCACCCTAAGTGTGAGCAGTGCCTACTGCCACAAAGGGCAAGCACAGGCATGGGGCAGAACCTGAGTTTCTTCCACTTTCTGGCCCTTGCTTTCCCATCTCCTTGGCTGGGATCTGCAAAGTTGTTGGAGACTCTCCCTATCACATTCTGAGTCCCTGACTACACTTCCCACCATGATCCTTTCCTTTAAAACTCCTACTTCCAAATTCTGACCTCAGACAGTAGCAAGGTGGTATCCCGATAAAAAGGAGCACACCATTATCAGGTATACTGTACGTGCGGGTCAGCACAGCAAAGGACTGTTTGGCTCATCAAGCTCTGGCAGGCTGTGCTCCCCACTGTCAGGTTGACAGGACAGCATGGGAATAGCGTTAGCTTTGTGACAGCATCCTGCTTCTTCCTGCCTGAGAAAGGGAAGCAGCTGTCCAACCCTGCTCAGCCCTCTTGCTGTGAGCTGCAGCCTGAATTCATGACACTAGCCACTACATCACCCAACCAGAATCCCTCTGCAAACTAGCACTAAGCTGTCCCTCTTACACCACGAATATACAGAATCCCTGAATCTGAGGGGATGACTGATGCAAGATAAAACCATTTAATTGAAACCCCAGTACCCAGCTAACGAGCATCCTCACAGTGCCCAACCCCAGAAGGCACCTAGACATAGTACCTTGCCTGCTGAATAGAGTAATCCAGATGAGATGCCCAAGGCACCCACCCTCTCAGGTGTCCTTCCTACAGGTAGCATGTGGAGGTCTGGGAGGTTTTAGGTAAGACTCTCTCTGTGGTCCCTCTGCAACACCAGACAGGGCTTCTGTTGTCAGAAAAGCATCTGGAGAGCCAATGCCCATCCTCTTGGCAACCAGTGACCCCACGACAAGAAGTCAAATGAAACCCAACACAAAACAAGATGCAGGAACCCAGCCTGCCCACTAGGCAGCTGTGTGGCTTCGGGAAAGCTACCTCACCATTCTGTGCTTGAGTTCCTAGTTTACACAGGGAGGATGAAAATAGAAACCCTTTCAAAGATGTGGCATGAGGGTTAGATGAGATAAGACTTACAAAATGCCCCAAATGGTGTCTGTATATAGTTACTTGGTGAATGTCATCTGTTACTATTACTAGAACCACCTCTATGTAGAGTTCAGGACAACATACACAACCACAAACAAGTCATCAATCTATAAGAAGTGAGCTCAGTCTCAAATTTAGCTTTTCAGAGCAAAACCCATGGCTGAAGCATCCATCACCCTGTAAGACCTGAGTAGAAAACTGGATCAATCCTACCCCTCACCAGAATTTCATACCACAGGAACTTCACACTTGCCCCTCTGACTCAGAAGTGAGGGATGAGCAGGGAGCCCCAACAGGACACTCGTCTGTGCAAGATGAGTTATATGCCACTATTATCCCGTGACACACACCTATGTCCAAAGATGGACAAGCTTGCTCTCAGTGCTTGAAGAGTGCAGAAGGCAAGAGCCTCACAAGACTTGATCTGTCTCTAAGACTTTCTGTCCCCCCTTAGCTCCATGAAACAACTTCCCAAAAGCTGCATGCCTGCAGTGCCCACTGCATGAATGTAACAAAAAAAGTACTGATTCTCACTGTCACCTGCAAACAATGAAGCCTGAAATCCCATTTGTATCAGTCAGGGTCTCCAGAGGAACAGAAATTAAGAATGACCAGGTAGACGATAGTCAGACAGACAGACAGACAGACAGACAATTTATTAGAATGGCCTATAAGTTATAGTCCTGGAGTCTTAACATCTGTAATCCAGCTAGGCCAACCATAACCGCCTACCAACAGAGGGTCCAAGAATCCAGTAGCTGTTCAGTCCAAAAAGGTAGCTATCTCAGCTGGTCTTCAGCATACACTGGAATCCTGAAGAAGCAGGCCTTAATACCTAAAGGCTTGCAACCAAGAGTGAGAGCAAGCAGGCAACAAGAGAGCCCACTTCCTTCTCCTTTTATGAAAACCCTCCCAAGTATACCAGTCATTTGGGTTTTAGTTAAATTCCAGATGTAGTAAAGTTGACAATCAAGAGTAGGCATCACACCACTGTACTACCTGAGTGGAATTAGGAGCCAAGAACACAAAAAACAGTCACAAAATTATCCAACCCTACTGCCCTGAAGGGAAATGACTTTTTGTTTTTTGTTTTTGTTTTTTGAGACAGGGTTTCTCTGTGTAGCCCTGGCTGTCCTGGAACTCACTCTGTAGATCAGGCTGGCCTTGAACTCAGAAATCTGCTTGCCTCTGCCAACCAAGTGCTGGGATTAAAGGCATGTGCCGCCACTGCCCATCCAAGAAATGACTTTTCAATAATGCCAGGCACTGTGG
This sequence comes from Mastomys coucha, assembly GCF_008632895.1. Taxonomy (NCBI): domain Eukaryota; kingdom Metazoa; phylum Chordata; class Mammalia; order Rodentia; family Muridae; genus Mastomys; species Mastomys coucha. The sequence goes on from NW_022196905.1 coordinate 255,009,935, forward strand.
GCTCAGCAGAGATTGGCCTTGTGGGATGAAAACAACTTCTTTCACCATGAGCTCTCTCCATGTGGCACCAGGGCCAGTGGTGACTCTTGGTCTCTTCCACAGTTAGACTATAAACATGGATTCTATACAATTTTCAACCTATCCTCTCAAGAGCTCTGCAATGTTCCAACTGTTCTGAGCACCAAAGATGGTTGAAAGAAACCCCAACAATGTAAAGCAGGAAGCTAAGTAACCATGACAGAATAGTATGTGACCAAGTAGGATCCTCCAGATACACCAGGAAAGAATCACATCATACAGGGAAGTTTTTATTACCCACAAACACCTTCAATTTTCATACAGCAAATCTTAGTTGGAGTTTCTACTGCTATTAAGACACCATGACCATAAAAACTCTTAAGGAAAGCATTTACGAGGTGTAAGCTCACAGGTTCAGAGGTCTAGTCCATTATCATCATGGCAGAACACAGATGGTGCTGGAGAAGATGCTAAGAGTTCTACATCTGGATCCAGAGGCAGCAGGGAAAGAGATGGAGAGAGCCAGTGGACCCAGCTTGGGCATTTGAAACCTCAAAGCCCATCCCCAATGAAACACTTCCTCCAACAAGGTCACACTAACTCTAACAAGTTCACCCCTCCTAATGCCACTCTGTAAGCACTCAAATATGCGTCTATGGGGGCCCATCTTATTCACGCCACCACAAGCATAGGAGAATCTCTCTGTGCCCCCAAAGGAAAGCAATTGAACAAACAGGTTGGATTTCAGAAAATTAGGGGGAGGTCCACAATCCGTATCTGCATTCCAGCCCCCGCCCCCAAACCTCTTGTTAAAGAGGCATTCACTGTCAGAGGGATCTGAGTTCAGATATAGGCTTGACAGCTCAATTTTACATCCTTGGGTATGGTCTTAACTCTTGGCACCTAAACAACATAGTTTCCAGGGTCAGGGAAAGGATTTTAAAATCTGCTTGATGAAATGAAAATACTCACTGTATGCTTGCAGCCATTGGCCATGGTGTTTGGTCCTTTGCCTTCTAGAATATTCCTTCTAGCACCAGAATTGGGTCCTTTTCTCCTCCTAATATCTGAGGCCAGAGAAGTGCACACTACAGAAGTCAATACAAGCACCACTACCATAGACTCCTCCTGGATATAGAATCAGGAGCCTTCACCTCTCAGACCTGAAGCCTCACTCCCCTACCAGGTCACATCTCCTCCTGAACACGCTCTGTGTCTCCATCCTCCCCACTTGCCTGTTTCTGGAACCTTCCTACTCCTGCATGTAGAAACCCTAATGTACACCTGGAGAATTTGATCAGACAGGGAAAGCACAAGCCTTCCCTGATTCTATATGCCACACGCCCAGACCCAAACACTGTGTTTATTGATCTCTACTGCAGCAGGAACCCTTTGAAAGCCTGGACCAGGGAGCCCTAGGACCCTAGCCCTCAGCACAGCATGCGGCATGTGGCATGCAGCGAAGTCAAGTTTAACTGCTCTTCATGCTAGCTGGAGATTCCAGCCTGCTGATCAGGTACAAAGGGGAGCCAGTCAGATATAGCACCAGAGGCTCTACTGTTTAACATTTATGTAGATACACCTAGCTGGAGTCCATGTAACTTCCAAAGACTTGGTTTATACAAATCAAGTACAGGGAGAATATAACATTAGGAAAACAGCTCAATACATTTATTATTAGCACTCCATCCTGACCCTGTCCCCCGTCTCCAGGGTTTTTTTTTTTTTTCATTTGCAGTTTTGGGCCTTGAACCTGAATCTCAGAGCCATGAGCATGCTGGGAAAGAACTCCACCACTGAGCAAGACTGCCAACTCCCTATCAACTTTTGATCTTTGACCTTGAAATGGCCCTGATGCTCAATCTTTTAACTCTGTTCTTAGGATATGTAGCTAAGAGAACAAGAAAACGGCTCCGAGACAGATCACTTTGTTACAAACAAACACGTCCATCCAAGATGGGGGTGTCATACAAGGGGCTAATTGTGTGTTCTCTGTGTGCAGTACAAGTTTGTCATAAGGAACATTTAAAATGGACACATAAAGTCAGTGGAAGTCTAGTGCTGACTCATAAGATGTAAAACAGATGTAAATCCCTATGGATTACAGCACAGCTCCCGATGTGCCAACACAACACAAGCGGCACCAGAGGAGAAGCTCAGCCACAATGACCAGAGTAGAAAATAATGACAGGTAGTCTGTGTTTCTTATCACTTCTACTATCATTTTCAATTTTTCTGTAGTAGTCCTACTTTATGAATTAAAAAAAAAAAACAAAAAACAAGAAACTCTACTGAACGCCTAATGATATTTCAGTTGATCATTTTTAAAACTGTTAGGACATATATAAATTATTAGAAACACAGGAAAGGGTTGGCAGTTGATCTGCCATAGTCAACCTTGCACACTAATGAACACAAAACACGGGCTCTGAAATGGCATTGGAGAAAAAAAGTATTTCTGTAAAAAATAAAAATATAAAAGAATAAAAATAAAATGGCATTGGTATGTTAAGATGATTCCTTCAAAAGACATAATAAATGCTAAACGCTAGAAACTTACCCAGCTATTTCCTCTATGTGTGAAGACATTTTTTAAATAACTAATTTATCTGCTATATTTCTCATTGCTGTGACCAAAACAACTTTGCTAAAGAAAGACTGATTTTGTCTCACGGTGGGAGGGACTGTAGTCCACCATGGAAGCAAGGAATGGCAGTGAGTGGCTATTTTAAGGTTTTACTGCTGTGAGCAGACACCATGACCAAGGCAAGTCTTATAAAGGACAACATTTAATTGGGCTGGCTTACAGGTTCAGAGGTTCAGTCCATTATCATCGGGGGTGGGGGGAGCATGGCAACATCCAGGCAGGCATGGTGCAGGAGGAGCTGAGAGTTCTACATCTTCATCTGAAGGCTGCTAGTGGAAGACTGGTTTCCAGGCAGCTAGGACTAGGGTATTAAAGCCCATGCCCACAGTGACACACCCACTCCAACAAGGCCACATCTATGGCAACCAACAGATTAGGAAAAGATCTTTACCAATCCTATATCTGATAGAGGGCTAATATCCAATGTCTACAAAGAACTCAAGAAGTTAGACTCCAGAGAACCAAATAACCCTATTAAAATGGGGTACAGAGCTAAACGAAGAATTCTCAACTGAGGAATACCAAATGGCTGAGAAGCACCTAAAGAAATGTTCAACATCCTCAGTCATCAGGGAAATGCAAATCAAAACAACCCTGAGATTCCACCTCACACCAGTCAGAATGGCTAAGATCAAAAACTCAGGTGACAGCAGATGCTGGAGAGGTTGTGGAGAAAGAGGAACACTCCTTCATTGCTGGTGGGATTGCAAGCTGGTACAACCACTCTGGAAATCAGTTTGGCAGCTCCTCAGGAAACTGGACATAGTACTACCTGCGGACCCAGCTATACCACTCCTGTGAATATACCCAGAAGATGCTCCAACATGTAATAAGGACACATGCTTCACTATGTTCATAGGAGCCTTATTTATAAAAGTCAGAATCTGTAAAGAACTCAGATGTCCCTCAACAGAGGAGTGAATACAGAAAATGTGGTACATTTACACAATGGAGTACTATTCTGCTATTAAAAACAATGAATTTATGAAATTCTTAGGGAAGTGGATGGATCTGGAGAATATCATCCTGAGTGATAAATCTCAATCTCAAAAGAATACACATGGTATGCATTCACTGATAAATGCATATTAGCCCAGAAGCTCAGAATACCCAAGATACAATCCACAAACCATAAGAAACTCAAGAAGAAAGAAGACCAAAGTGTAAATACTTCAATCCTTCTTAGAAGGGGGAACAAAATACCCATGGAAGGAGTTGCAGAGACAAAAGTATGGAGCAGAGACTGAAGGAAGGACAATTCAGAGACTGCCCCACCTGGGAATCCTTCCCATATTCAATCACCAAACCCAGACACTATTGTGGATGCCAGCAAGTGCTGGCTGACAAGAGCCTGATATAGCTGTCTCCTGAGAGGCTCTGTCAGTGCCCGACTAATACAGAAGTAGAGGCTCACAGCCATCCATTGGACTGAGCACAGGGTCCCCAATGAAGGAGCTAGAGAAAGGACCCAAGGAGCTGAAGGGGTTTGCAGCCCCTTAGGAGAAACAACAATATGAACTAATTAGTACCCTCAGAGCTCCCAGGGACTAAACCACCAACCAAAGAGTACACATGGTGGGACTCATGGCCCAAGCTGCATATGTAGCAAAGGATAGCCTAGTCGGTCATCAACAGGAGGAGAGGCCCTTGGTCCTGTGAAGGTTCTATGCCCCAGTGTATGGGAATACCAGGGCCAGGAAGCAGGAGAGGGTGGGTTGGTGAGCAGGAGGAGGGAATAGGGTTTTTTTGGAGGGGAAAACTGGGAAAAGGGATATCATTTGAAATGTAAATAAAGAAAATATCTAATAAAAATAAATTAAAAATAAAAAAAATTTAAAAATTAAAAAGAAAAAAAGCCCATGCTCACAGTGACACACCCACTCTTACAAGGCCACATCCACTCCAACAAGGCCACACCCATTCTAACAAGGCCACATCTCCAAATATTGTTATCCCCTGGGCCAAGCATATACACACTGGTTTACTTCTATTTGGTTGGATCAGGAAGAAGAGAGAGGGGACATCTCAGTGTTTACCACATTTTTTCCTTGTGCCCTTTTTACAAAGTCTGGGCCACCAATCCATGGGTTTTCTTTCATCAGGAAACACCCTCACAGGTACACCCAGAGATGTGTCTCCTGGGTAATTCTGAATCCAGTCAAATGGGCTGAAAAGCTGGCTCTGTGGGTAAGAGCAGATCAGAGCGTCCTTGGTAAACGGTCACAGATGGTACTGTATGCCTGGATGGCCTTGCATGCCTGTAACTCCTGTACTGCCAGGGGCTAGGCAAAGAGGGTTAGTGTGGCTTGCTGGCCACCAGCCTTGCTCCAGATTTAGTGAGAGATCCTATCGCAAGAGTATAAGGCAGAGAGTGACAGGGAAGGACATCCAGTGTCCTCTGGTCTCCACAAGGAGTTCACAGGTGCATGTTCACTCCCACATACACACATATGCCATACATATATCATACACATACACACACACACTATACAATAAAAGGTAGGAAAAAAACCTAAATAACTAAATACAGTCAAATTCACAATGAAGACTAACCATTATACTAAAGATATGCTAAATCTCAATATGTCCCAGTAAGGGTCTTTTGGCTTAAAAAAAAAAATCCAGAGCTGGAGAGATGGCTCAGTGGTTAAGAGCACTGGCTGCTCTTCCAGAGGTCCTGAGTTCAATTCCCAGCAACCACATGGTGGCTCACAACCATCTTTAATGAGATCAGAAGGCCTCTTCTGGTGTATATGAGGACAGCTACAGTGTACTCATATACATAAAATAAATAAATAAATAAAAATCTTTAAAAATTAAAAAAATCAAATTATAAGCGCCATTCAAAATAGTAATGGCTTCAACATATACCAGAGCTCTTAGGGTTCAGCCAAAGCTGGACTCAGAGGGAAACAAATATCCCAGCATAAAAACTGCTCGGTATAGTTAGAACAGATGAATGTACATACCACACAAGCTTGGAAAGTATACCATGATCGATAACATCACCCTCATCAAAGGAGAAGGAAGGGATTACTCAAGTACAACATAACTAAAAAGAATATATAGTAAGTGTAGGGCTGGGAGCTGAGAGCACAGCTCAGTAGCATGAACTTTTCAGCATGTGCAAGGCCCTGGGCTCAGTCTCCACACTGCAAAAGGGTAAATAAACAAGTAACTGTGAGGCTACATCAGAACTCTAGCAATCAGTTCTTAAAATCTGGTTTTAAATAACAAACAAACAAAATCAAGCAATTGTCAGGGAGACCAGGCCCAAGGACCACCCCTCAGGGAGGTGGGTCCATCTTAGCTATGATTAAGGGGGGAAGGAATAATTAATTATCCTTTAATGAGATACTCTTACTTTTCCCTCTCAAAATCCCTTCTCTTAGTGCAGTTCCTATGAACCACCAGGGTCTGTTGGATCCGCCCAGGTTTCCAAGTCCTGACTCAGGAAGGTATAACTTGCCCCCATTCGCTTCCATTAGGTCAGTGGTTGAGCAAGCTTGCTTCTTGGTCATGTGGACCAGAGTTCAGATCCTAGCACATATATCCCATGGCTCACAAACAACTGTAACTTCAGCTCCAAAGAATATCATGCCCTCTTCTGTCCTGCTGAGGCACTGAACAGCCACACATACAGACATACAAACATAAATAAAAGACACGGTTTTGCTTTGTTTTGTTTTTAGAAAACCGTACCAAAAAGGGGGCACAGGGGCTTAAAACATTGGTTCTCACCTGTGGGTCACAATTTGATCTTTTCACAAAGGTCGGCTAAGACCATCAGAAAACACAAATATTTACATTATGATTCATAACAGTAACAATATTACAGTTATGAAACAGCAACAAAAATAATTTATGGTTTGGGGTTAGCACAACAGGAGAAACTGGATTAAAGGGTCACAGCGTTGGGAAGGTTGAGACACTGGCTTAAAGGGTAATATCCAGGCAAAGAGGGGAGATCAAAAGGCAGAAATAGAAAAACAGAACATAACAGGTACAGGAGACATGATTTCAAAAAAAATATTATATGCTTAATATGGAGTCTCAGAAGAGGAAGAAAGAAAGAAAAGGGAAACAAAAAAAGGAACACTGAAGAAGTATTATGTGAAGTGATAATTAGCAAGTACTTCTAAAAAGAAAGAGACTATGAAGTCACAGAGATCTCAGGCAGATAAAAACAAATTCTCAAAAGTAGTCAGATGGGGGGTAGGGCGGGGGAAGGGAGAGCTGCATTGTCTGAAGAGGGAGAGTGGAGAAGCCATGAGAGAAAGGCCTGGATCCCAGTTAAAAAAAAAAAAAAAACATCAAAAGGGGGCTGGAGAGATGGCTCAGCGGTTAAGAGCACTGAGTGCTCTCCCCAGGTCCTCAGTTCAAATCCCAGCAACCCCATGGTGGCTCACAACCACCTGTGTTGGAATCCAATGTCCTCTTCTGGTGTGTCTCAAGACAGCTAAACAAACAGCAAAAGTCATGAAAAACAGCAAAGGGCACTAAGGAGCCTGTATAGAAATATTCTGGAATAGGTTAAAATAAAGGCATTTAGGGTTGCACAGGGCAGGGACATGCCACCGGCCGGGTTTGCCTGTGCTGGTGGGTGTTTAACTCAGGAGGAAAAGCCTGGATGTTTAAAAGTATCTCCTGATTCCTGTGTTGTAAACACTCCCACCCTGGCTGGCTTTTAAGCGACCAACGTAGCTGAAGCATCCAGAGAGAGACAGGCTAGCTGTGGCATACTAGGGTCACTGGCAGAACTAGAGAGGATCCTTCGGGAAGAAGGAAAATTTTTCTCATACTAGAAGCTCAATGTGCAAGAAAGAATGAACACCAGAAAGAATATAGACATGACTGAGCCCAAATTAATACCTAGTCACAGAGCAATGAACAGTATACGAGGCCATCAAAATCAATGAAGTGGGGGCCGGAGAGATGGCTTGGTGGTTAAGGGCACTGGTTGCTGCACTTCTATAGGATCCAAGTTCATTTCCCAGCACCTACATGATGCTTCACAACCATCCAAAACTCTAGTTACAGGGGACCCAACATGCACCTTTTGGGTTCTATGAACATGAGGCATACATGTGATATATGTGGCAATCTTTCTTTTTTGAAAAACGTCAATGTAGAATCAAGAGACACAATGACATTAACACAGAAGGAAGAGATGGGAAGGAGAAACTTGGTTAGTTACTGGGATGAAATATAACTCTAGACCCAAGATCTTGGGCACTTGCTGCTATGAGGCTGAGGGGCCCAGCTCCCCACTAGAAGGCACTTAGACACTTGAAGGCATTGCCTGCTGAGGCTTGCTGCTGTTGGCTCCCACCACCCACTGTTCCAGGAAGCTGAAGATTGTAATAGCTGCCAAGTGACAGAGCTGCTGGTGGTTAAAAGACACAAGGCTCTGCCTTCTAACACATGAAGCAGTAAACCCTTGGCTCTTGAGTCCTACAACTGGAAGCCCCTGGGTCTCTCAGTAAAGGCCCCAGGGTGTGGGCACTCAAGATCCCAGGGCTGTCAGCACTGAAAAAGCTGTTTGTTACCAACCCATGATTCCTATCTTAGTAGAACACAAGGACCCCAGCCAGCTGACCGACCAACACCAGGTGCTATTTCCAAAGATATGATGTCGAGGACAGATAAAACGCCCTCCCCAGAGGGCTTTGATTCATCTGCAAGAGCATAGATGTTTTATCAAGTTAACGTAGAGTGCCTAGGGAAAGCACCAGAGAACTAAAAGGAACGAGTGTTATAAATACCAGAAAGGCCAATAAAAACTGTCTTGTTAGCCACAGTCCCCCTACTGTACAAGAAAGCACCAGAGCTCAGTCCCACAGACTGACTGTACAGAATAAAGACTGGCTTTTAAAGATGGTGTGTATTAGAGGCCTGTAAGATGACTCACTTGCCACCCAGACCAGTGACCCAAGTTCATTCCATGGGACTCACATGGAAAGTTGTTCTCTGACCTCTATATATGCTTGTGGTGACATACACATAGGCGCTCTCTCGCTCTCTCTCTCTCTCTCTCTCTCTCTCTCTCTCTCTCTCTCTCATACACACACACACACACAGAGAGAGAGAGAGAGAGAGAGAGAGAGAGACAGAGACAGAGACAGAGAGAGAGAGAAAGAGAAAGAGGAGCAGAACAAAAATGTCCAGGTCCATTCTGAGAAAGTTCCTGGCCCAGGCGACGGGACTGGGAGTTCATGGAGGGGGCAGCTGCATAGCTCTATTTTGTACATCATTTTTATAGAGTCCCATAAGGTGGCCCGCAAGCCTTTTCACACAGCTGAGGTTAAGCACCTCACACCAGAACAGAAGTGCCCCAAGAGGTAGACCAGATGTCACCTGAATAAGCTCATCCACAACCCAGTCTGCAGTCAGCTTTCCCTCAGCCTTAGCTAGACTGGACCTTACACCAAGTATTTAACCCATCTCTGGATGGCAGAAGACTTGGAAGCTAACAAGTAACGGGAAAAATGACAAACAGCAGAGGCAGCAGATATACCTCCGTAAAACCCATGAAACGGTGATATATAAGGCAGAGGCTGAATGTCTTCACCAAATCTGGCAAGATCCAAAATCACTACAATAAAACTCCAGTGAGCCCATGTATGACATCACTGCCACCAGGTGGGAACAGGCCGGGGGTTCTTCAGAGTGGAACACAGAGTTACCGTGTAAGTCCACCATTTTCAAGGTATGTATCAAGAACAGCAGGAAGCATCCATCTACACAAAAGCCTGCACACATGGGTCAGTGGCAGCACTACTCATAGGAGCCAAAAAGTGAGAACAATACAATTGTCTGCTAGCTGATAATCAGCAAAACATAGTCTATCCATAAGGTGAAATACCCATCAAGCGACACATGCTACAGCTCAACCTTCCTTTGAAAACATGGCTAAGTGGGAATGGAGACATGGCTCAGGAGTTAAGAGTGCATACTGACTTTACAGAGGATCCAGGCTGTATTCCCAGCATATCGATAACTCCAGGTCTTAGGGATCTGATCCCCTGCTTCTGGATTCAACAGGCACCTATACTCATGTGCATGTATCCCAACACACACACACACACACACACACACACACACACACGGACATGTGCACGCATGCATGCATGTTCGTGGACAGACGCACATACCTAATTTGAAAGTATACAAATAAATCTTAAAGCAAGAGCTAACTACAGATGATAACTCATTGTATGAGGAAGGCATTCATAAGGAGTGTCCAGAGCAGGCAAATCCACAGGACAGAAAGCAGACTGTGGTTGCCAGAGGCTGGGGAGAGCATGGTGGAACATGACACATCAGCTAGTGAGTACACAGGTTGTGGAGAAAGAAAAGGATGAAAAAATGATTGTATTGATTCAGGTGGTGTTTGCTAATATGCTTTAAAAAAAAAAATCTACCCAGATTTCTGTGAGTTCAAGACCAGTCTAATACACATAGTGAGTTCCAGGCCAGCTAGAGCTACATAGTAGGAGACCCTGTCTCAAAAGAGTAAAAGGAAAATTTTGCCACCCATTGCACAGCTGCTTCATGAGAGAAATGGCCTAGAAAACTCTCTGATGTGGCCCCCGAATATGATCACCTGTCTGTCTCTCTATCTCTGTCTCTGTCTGTCTCTCTCTCTCACACATACACACACACACAGAGTATCTCTCTCTCTCTCTCACACACACACACATACACACACACTCACACACACACACACACACACACACAGAGAGAGAGAGAGAGAGAGAGAGGAAGCCTCTCAAACTCCCTCAGAAAACACAGCAGAGGATCAACTACCTAGAGAGTAGAACTTACACCCCAGTCCTCAGCAAATACATAGATGAATCAGTCTTTTCATGTTTCCCGAGTCATCAAACCACACCACAGAGCAGTCCCGCTGCATCCTGCACATGACTCTCAAAGACTTCTCTAAGCATGCATTACTTGGAAGACACTAACTATATTCAGCTGCATGGCCAGGGAAGGAGAGCTTAATTCTATTTATGACTTTGAACAGGTGTTTACTGCAGTGCTGAGAATACCTAGAGCGTTTGCTCCAGGATGGGGTTCTCGCTGCATACCAACTCCTCAACTTAAGCTCTGTTAACAGGAAAACAGAACTGGCTAAATGAAGGGCCACCAGGTGGTCATAAAACATGAACAGCTAATGGAAAATAATTTGGTGCATAATTAGTTTTTCTTTTGTGCCCGAGGCATCCTCAAACACTTTAAAGCAATGGTCACGCTAGACAAGGCATGGGAGGTGGAAGCAGTCATTGTTCACCACAGCACCAACAGCCTGTGTCTATGCAGCCACAGGATGCCAGAGATTCTACCTACTGGAAATGCTCACTAGCACCAGAGGATTCACGCAACCGGTACTCATAGACTACCTACCATGGGACAGTTTCCAAACAACCTCAGCCTTTTTCTAAAGATTAGGAAAACATTTGCTCTTGGATTGGATCTAAGGTCTACTCCATGGGAGGGAATTTGAGCCTCATACTCTAAACCTGATCAAAATAGCTCTGGGAGTCATAGCCCTAGGGGGAACCCACTACCGTTGTCTCGATAAGCTACTTCATTCTGCGCCCCTCCCTATCCCTCAGGCCTTGAACTTGGCCCATTTGTCATGACTCCTGATGATATGAAGGCCTCAGGTATGGCTTAAGGCACAAACTAGTACACATATGTCTCAGTCGGTTCTGATGGGTAGGATAAAATAAGACAGACTGTGGGAGTTATGGACCACAGGGTTTTCTGCTTCACATCGTTCAAAGGGATGGGAAGTCCAGGACCAGGACACTGACATGCTTGCACGTCTAGTGACAGCCTACTCTCAGGGCCATAGATGGTGCCGTTCTGACCAGTTCTCAAGTGGCAGAAGAGACCACAACAAGCTTACCCGGGCTTCTTGAGAAGGATGAAAGATTCCATTTTTTGAGGGTTCTGCTTTATGTCTCAACCACCTCCAAAAGCCCCCTCCAATACCATCACCTTCACAGGAGGATGCTGGTGTGTATGCTCTGGAGAGACCAACACAGCGATGTGGCACCATCTTGTGAGACTTTCTGCTTAAGAGACAGCATCACAGAATGAGGCTGAACTGCCCAAGTTCAAATCCTTCCCCTGCCAACTAGCTCTGTAGTTTGGCTTTTATTTTTATTTTTATTTTTTTGTAAACTAATATATATAGGTTGTTGTATGTTATGTTATATATTGTATATGCATATGTAATGTATACTATATTTCTTTGCCTCCAGGTATGTCTGTGCATCATTTGTAACCATGCTTGGTGCCCTTGGAGGCCAGAGAGGAAGTCAACACCCCTGGAACTGGAGTTACAGACAGTTGTGAGCTGCCATGTGGACTTGAGTCTGTTCATGAGGACTCCTGCACCTGAGTCTTCTAGAAGAGCAGCCAATGCTCTTCACCACTAAGCCATCTCTCCAGCCTTGTACACTAGGTTTTTAACCTCTCGTGGTCTGTTTTTAAACCTATAAAAGAGGCTTTAAGTAGTCAAGAAAATAATCCATGCAAAGATTTCAAAAAACAGAAGTGGCACAAAATTAAGTATTCATAAATGCTAGCTTTTGGTATGAATACTGCTCCATCAATTGTAAAACCTCACACATGCACAGCTCTCATCACTAGCCAGCACTTTAACATTCTCTGAGGGCCCCTGTTGCTTAGTAATTAAGTCCAAATGTCCTAGCATGGAATATGTTAGAAAACTGACTAGAAAACTAGCTTTAAAAGGATCTCATATCTCATCAAAAAGGTTTCTTTGTGTTGCAAATAATGGTAGTTTTTTGTTTGTTTGTTTGTTTTAGATTTATTTATTTTTACTTATATGAATACACTGTAGCTGTCTTCAGACACACACCAGAAAAGAGCACCAAATCTCATTACAGATGGTTGTGAGCCACCATGTGGTAGCTGGGAATTGAACTCAGGACCTCTGGAAGAGCAGTCAGCACTCTTAACCACTGAGCCATCTCTCCAGCCCACAGGTGATAGTTAACACAGACATTCACAAACTTAGTAATGTGCAGAGAGTAAATGGCTGCAGATTGGTAGCTCAGCCATAAAAAGAACATCCATGTCACACACACACACACACACACACACACACACACATGCTAGGGGACCACTGTGGAAGAGGGCAGAAAGACTATAAGAAGCAGGCAGCAGGCAATATAGAGGACCAGACAGAAGTACTGCCTTCTGGACATGGCAGGATTACTGCACTCTCAAACCACAGCAGCTGGTGGTTGCTGCCTGGGACCTGCACAGGATCAAGCCAGTCAACACCCCAACATGGGGAAGGGCTGGAGAGATGGCTCAGTGGTTAAGAACACTGGCTGCTCTTCCAAGGGTCCTGAGTTCAATTCCCAGCAACCACATGGTGGCTACCAACCATCTATAGTGGGGTCTTATGCCCTCTTCTGGCATGCAGAAGTTCATGCAGGCAGGACATTCATACATAAAACATATAAATAAATACATTTACAAAAAACATTTCAACATGGGAAGGGGGATTAGATCACACATTAGCTGATGTGCTACTGACAGTTGGTGGCTTCTGGGGAAGGCAGAGTCAGCATTCTTTAAGAGTACAGTCCCTGGTAGATAAAAGCTCAAGTAGAGTATATGGGCAGCACAAACTGGACTCAATGGGATATGGACACACACACACACATACACACACATATATAAATAGAGAGAGATTTACGACATGAATTGAGTGGGACTGTAAGGTGGATCTAGGAGCTAGGGGGAGAATGGAGGGTAAATGTGTCAATATATCAAACAAATTTATGAAGGACTCAAAAATTAATAACTATTTTTTTTAATTCGCTGATGGTCAGAAAGATGGCTCAGCAGGTAAAAGTACTCGTCACCAACCTGGGAGTGATATGATGGAAGGAGTAATTCTCCTACTGTCATACTCATACTATGACACACATACACACACACACATACACACACACACACACACACTATATATATATATATATATATATGTATATATACATATATATATATATGATCATGTGAAAATTGAAAAGATGCTAAGAAAGAGAAATGTGGATGGTACACTATATACTGAAAATGATTGCATATTAATCTATGTAACCTGGCTTGAAGAAGAAAGCAACACACAATGGTGTGTGTGTATGTGTATACATACATACATATACATATATATACATATATATATACATATATATGTGTGTGTATGTATATATATATATGTATATACATATATACATATATATGTGTGTATGTGTATATATATATATGTATATGTGTATATATATATATATATACATACACACACATATATATGTATATATATATATATATAATGTTGAAGACCATCATGGGCCAAATGACTAGGTATCCGCTTGTGTTAATAATATATATAAACATGTCTCTCTGAAATGCATTGGCTTAGAAGAAAAACTTTGAATCTTATAAGAAGTAGGAAGGATGTGCTCAGCTTTAATGATATTAGCATCTGACTTTTACTCTGCACGAGCTCTTCTCTCCTTTGAAGATTTTTGGCATGCATGAATATGTGTCTGCGTGTATGTATGTGCGTCACATGTGTACAGTGCCTGCAGAGGTCATGAGAGGACATCAAATCCCCTGGAGCAGGGGTTACAGATTTGTAAGCTGCCATGTTGGTACTAGGAGCCAAACCCATGTCCTCTGCAAGAGCAGCAAATACTCGTAACAGCCAAGCCAAGACTGGGACTCTCCAGTCCCAGCACACTGTGCTTTTCAAAGAAACAAGCACATACCGCAACCCACACAACCAGATATGGGATGTTTATAAAAGCAATATCTTTTTTCTATTTTCAGATTTTCAAGAGCCCAGAAACTGTTTTAGGTCTACAAAATTCTTTTATAAATCAAGATGCCAAGAACTCAATCAAAGATACACAGACACATGAGGAGAGAAGACAGCGTTAATAAAAGCCAGAAGAAATAACACACAGTTCAGGACCCTCAGGGGCTCCATGTAGGAAATGCCAGACATGGGTTTTATGTGTTCAATGAGCTAAAAGACAACATGGAGAATTTTAACAAAGAAATAGATAGTGAAAACTGCACAAAGGAACGATTTTAAGATCGACACAGATATTTGAAGAATTTGGAAATGGGAAGATGAGTATAATAGAAAGAGAATAAAATAGAAAATAAAAGTAATTAATAAGCAAAGTATACAAAGTTGGTTTTTCAAAATACATGTAAAAAAATACTGAAAAAGTAAAAAGAGGAGAAAGGCAGAGTGCCTGAGCGGTCCTAAGCCAATGAAACAACCCCATCAACCATTTGGTCCAGCAAACACCAGCGGATGTCAGGGCAGTCAGAAGATAGGGAATAGTACCTTCCGTTTCCTGGAGGAAATACTTGCAATCTGGTAACTCTACACACAATGAGAAAACATCCTTTATGAAAGAAGTGATGTGGGAACCAGGCATGGATACACACACCTTTAATCCCGGCACTCAGGAGGCAGAGACAAGCACGTCTGAGTTCCAGGCTGGCTGAGGCTACATAGTGAGTTCCAGATTGGATAAATAATGACACTCTATCTTAAAAAAATAAACTGTAAAGTTTTAAAAGGCGGTAGTGGTGGTGCATGCCTTAATCCCAGCACTTTGGAGGCAGGGGCAGGAGGATACCTGTGTTTGAGGCCAGCCTGGTCTACAGAGTGAGTTCCAGGACAGCCAGGACTACACAGAGAAACCCTGTCTCAAAAAAAAATTTTTTTTAAAAGGAATAAATCGGGAACTGGAGAGATGGTTCAACGGATAAGGGTGTTTGCTTCCAAGCCCTACAATCTGAATTTGATGCCTA
Source organism: Mastomys coucha (assembly GCF_008632895.1). NCBI lineage: Eukaryota > Metazoa > Chordata > Mammalia > Rodentia > Muridae > Mastomys > Mastomys coucha. The sequence continues at coordinate 255,025,485 of NW_022196905.1, forward strand.
GAACCCTCACTATAAACTGAGAAAACCAATTCTGGCCGAGTGGTTCTCTGACCTCAATACATATGCCGTCGTACACGTTCACACATATACACAAATGAAATACATAAATAAACTGTAATAATGAATGTGACTTAAAGATATTTAAGAAAACAAAAATGAAGGGAAACTCGCTAAAGAATTTCAAGAGATAATGCAGGGATTAACTTCAGGGGCAAGGATAGAGATGGAGAAATAAGGAAGGGTTACAGTACCAAAAAACAAAAATAAATAAGAAAAAGGAGGAAATCAAAGAAATCTATGATCCTGTAGGGACAGAAGTGTTCGGAGGTCTCTCCACTGACTGGCAGAAGGTAAAACATCAGTAAGAATGAGTCTTGTTTTCTGCTATAAATGCTTGTTAGAGAAAGAAAAACTAATATAGAGAATGGGAGGGTTCTCTACCAGAGTAAATTCCTGGTAGAGAGAAAATGGCATGATATAAAGTAAGCCAAAAAAGAAGAGAAGAGGGAATGTGATTCTTTCTTATAGAATATTCCCAGATACTTGGGACAGAATCTCTAGGGTTGATCTTCAAAAACATCCACACTGGGAGAAATGGGAAAGATTGTGTAAAGCAAAGTTATAAAGGAGCACAGCTCTGAGACAGGAGAGTGTTCCAGACTATAGCAGTAGTGCAAGTTTCTGAGTGACAAAGACACTCAACCAATTCGTATTAATCAAGCTTCAATTCATTGCTCTGCACATGCTACCCAAGAAACTCAACTGAAACAGCGCATGATTTGAGAGGAAAAGCCAAGAATGCTTACATATTATTGTTATGATATTATATTGATAAAATATTAGTTTAATGGTTAAGAAATAAAAAATGATAAAAAGTTAAAGAAAAGTTATACAGTATAGTGGTTGTTTTTAATCCAAATATACACACAACTACAATAAGTATAAATGATCTAATATTCCAATTAAAATATAAAGGCTCTCAGGATTATAAAAAAAAAATCTAATCATATACCATTTATAAAAATACAACAAAAGCATCCATATACAGAAAATATAGATGTAAAATGACATGGAAATGCATGTCATGGGAGCATTAAAACAATATTATATGGCTTTACTAAATAGAAAAGATAGACAAAATTTTGCCAAGTGTGGTGGCATACACCTTTAACTCCAGTACTCAGGAGGCAGAGACAGGAGGATTTTTGTGAGTTCAAGGCCATCCTACTCTACATACCAAGTTGCAGGTCAGGACTGCATAGTAAGACCCTGTCCCAAATGAGAGAAGGGGGGCAAAAAAAAAAAACCCCTGTTATTACAGTTAAGAAGAACTCACTTTTATAATAGCAAAGGGGAAGGGTTTCTAGGAGTATAGCCAGTGTCAATTTTGTATGTGCCTAACATCACACACACAAATCCAACCGTGTGAACATTGGACAAAACATAGCACAATACACTATATAAAAGCTGGCAAAAGTATGAGGAAAAATCCTGATCAGAACATGAATCTTAACATCCTCCTTAACTGACAGAGAAGCATCCTCATTCACAGCAAGGCTAAAAACACAAAGACATGATTGAAATAAAACTCAAAAATCATTCCCTGAAGATCACACAAATCATACTGTACCCAGGAAACCTATGCTCAAAGCATACACACATGAGACGCAAGTCAGAGGTAGGACAGAAAACTTTTACAGATGGTTGTGAGCCACCATGTGGTTGCTGGGAATTGAATTCAGAACCTCTGGGAGAGAGCAGTCAGTGCTGCTAACCACTGCTCTTGTTGTTGTTTTGCTTTGTTTTGTTTTGTTTTTTTAAGATTTATTTATTTTATGTATATGAGTACAGTGTCCGCCTGTCACTCACTGTCTTCAGACACACCAAAAGAGGGCCTCAGATCTCATTACACATGAGATACCATACAGTTGCTGGCAATTGAACTCAGGACCTTTGGAAGAACAATCAGGACTCTTAACCACTGAGCTCTCTCTCTAGTCCCAGAAAACTTTTACAACACTAGCAGTCAAACTACTCAAAAGTAAAACTGCACTACTGAATTCAGAACACCGCCAGAAGAAAGAAATTATACAAATAATCAAACCCAATGAAAGAAAAAACATCATGATTAACCTAAAATATTATAAATACTTTCAAATATATCGGTATTTATAGGGGTTTTCTCTATGTATTAACATAAACCTGGGGATAAAATAAGTCTTATCATAGGCTAACTAATCAACATCTAAGCAATTTTCCTGGTACAATTAATAAGCTTTATTTCATAGCTCAGTTATCAATGTGTATAATTTACATAAAATTGCCATAGAATTTTGTGCTTTTGAGGGATATCCATCATTCTCAAGTATCAATAAAAAATTGATCTCACATTGAGTCAAAAAGAAATTTAATCACATTGCAGAAAGGAATTAAATTTCTTACTCTTAAATCAATCATGTCTAAAAACCTGAAAATGTAAACAACAAAAAGGGAAACAAAAATAATGCTAATCTGATTATATGAAAATATTAAAAAAAAACAACCTCCCAAATAATCATCCAGTAACAGGATAAAGAGAAACTGGAAATGCATTCTATTTTCATGACAATTAGAAAAATATATTGGTACTGGAGAGATGGCTCAGCTGCTACCGAGCACTGGATGCTCTTACAAACACCACGGTTTGGGTCTCAGCACGCACAGTTCCAAAGGATCTGCTGCCCTCCTCTGGTAACCACAGGCACCACATGCATGTGGCGCATACACATACATGCAGGTAAACACATGTATAATATTTTAGTACTACATAATAAAATTCTATAGTTAAAACCATATTCTGAAAGGACCTCGTGGCTCTAAGTGTTTTCCTTTTTATTTCTAAACATCAAATGTAAAAATAAGTAAATTAAACATTCAACTCAGACTGACTGCGAGACAAATAGGAACAAATCAAGATGAAAGAAAACAAATTCTCTGGCAATGATTTAGTAAATATGCAACAATCTGGTAGACAGAATATACACTAGGACCCAGGAATTGAAGAGTTTGACATGAATATGCCAGAAGAGAGCTACAGATATGTTTACAAAATTGCTGTTTGTCACACAGCAAGACAGGAAAATAAAACAAGAAACCAAAGTAATTCCAAATACTCATTAACAGTGGAATACATAGGTTCCATGCATTTCTTCATTTTGTTTCTGTATTATTATATACTATTATTATAGTTCCATTTCTGCTGCTGTGGTAAAAAGTATCCTGACACAAGTAACCTAAGGGAGAAAAAGATAATTCAGTTCACAGTTCAATATACTGAGAAAAACCCAGGAGGCAGAGGGTTACAGCTCCGAATCACATCACACCCACAGTCAAAAGGCATGAAGGTGTCTCCTATACCAACGAGTTCAAGGCTATCTCCCACTTTCTGTTCTATTGGATTGAGTGTCTCTGGTTTTATGTTGAGGTCTTTGATCCATTTGGACTTGAGTTTTGTACAGGGTGATAAATACGAATCTATTTGCATTCTTCTACATGCACACTTCCAGTTAGACCAGCACCATTTGTTAAAGATGCTCTCCCTTTTCCATTGTATGGTTTGGGCTTCTTTGTCAAACATCAAGTGTCCATGGGTGTGTGTGTTTATTTCTGGATCTTCGATCTGATTCCATTGATCAACCTGTCTGTTTCTATACCAGCACCATGCAGTTTTTATTACTATTGCTCTGTAGTACACTTGAATTCAGGGATGGTGCTACCTCTAGAAGTTCTTTTTTATTGTACAGGATTGTTTTAGCTATCCTGGGTATTTTTTGTTTTTCCATATGTAGTTGAGAATGGCTCTGTCTGTAAAGAATGTGTTGGAATTTTGATGAGAACTGCCATGAGTCAATAGATTGATTTTGGTAAGATGGCCATTTTACTATTGATCCACAAGCATGGGAGATCTTTCTACCTAATGGTATCTTCTCAATTTCTTTCTTCAAAGACTTGAAGTTCTTGTCATCTAGGTCTTTCACGTGTTTGGTTAGAGTTACACCAAGATATTTTCTTTATCTGTGGCTATTGTGAAGGGTTTTGTCTTCCTACCTTCTTTCTCAGCCCATTTATTGTTTGTATAAAAGAGGGCTACTGATTTCTTTGAGTTAATTTTGTATCCAACCATTTTGCTGACGGTATTTATGAGCTGTAGGAGTTCTCTGGTAGAATTTTTGGAGTCACTTTAGCAATACTTTGACTTCTTCTCCAATTTGGATCCTCTTTGGTCTCCTTTAGTTGTCTAGCTAGGGCTTCAAGTATTATATTGAAGAGGTAGTACCTTGTCTTCCCCCTGATTTAAGTGGAATTGCTTCTCTTCATTTAATTTGATATTTGCTATTAACTCACTGTACATTGCCTTTATTGTGTTTAAGTATGTGTCTTGTGTCACCAGTCTCTCCTAGATTGAAATTTATCACGCTACAGAAAACTCAAGTCTAAATGAATCAAAGATCTCAATGTAAAAACAGATATACTAAATCTAATACAAGAGAAAGTAGAGAATAACCCTGAACTAATTGGTACAGGAGACAACTTCCTGAAGAGAACACCAATGGCTTGGGTCCTAACATCAACAACTAATAAATGGGACCTCATGACACTGAAATGCTTCTGTAAGACAAAGGACGGTGTCAATAGGACAAAATGACAGTCTATAGATTGGGAAAAGATGCTCACCAACCCCACATCTGACAGAGGGCTACTATCCAAAATATATAAAGAACTCAAGAACTTACACACCAACAACCCAAATAGCCCAATTTTAAAACTTGCAGTACAGAGCTAAACAGAGAATTCTCAACAGAGGAATCTCAAATGTCTGAAAAGCACTTAAAGAAATGTTCAATATCCTTAGTCATTAGGGAAATGCAAAACAAAATTACTCTGACTCTGATATTCCACCTCATACCCATCAGAATGGCTAAGATCAAAAACTCAATGGCCAGCACATGCTGGTGAGGATGTGGAGCAAGGGGAACACTCTTCCACTGCTAGAGGGAATGTAAACTTGTACAACCACTCAGGAAATTGATTTGGCATTTTCTCAGAAAATTGGAAATCGCTCTACCTCAAGACCCAGCTATACCACTCCTGTGCCTATACCCCAAAGATGCTATATCATCCTACAAGGACACTTGCTCAACTATGTTCATAAGCAGCTTTATTTGTAATAGCCAGAAACTGGAAACAACCCAGATGTCCCTCAACTGAAAAATGGTCTTTAAAAAAATAGCCAAGCCGGGCGATAGTGGCGCACATCTTTAATCCCAGCACTTGGGAGGCAGAGGCAGGCGCATTTCTGAGTTCGAGGCCAGCCTGGTCTACAGAGTGAGTTCCAGGACAACTGGGGCTACAGAGAAACCCTGCCTCGAAAAAACTAAACAAACAAACAAACAAACAAACAAACAAATAAATAGAAAAAAAGAAAAAGAAAAAATAGCCATTAAAAACAAATATATCAAGATTTTTTCAGGCAAATGAACTGCAAAATATCATCCTGAGTGAGGTAACTGAGACCCAAAAGGATATGCATGATATGCACTCATAAGTGGATATTGGCCAAAAAATACGGGATAGCCATGCAGTTCACAGAACCAAAGAAGCCAAATAACAAGGAGGGCTGAAGGGAGGATAACTGAGTTTTTCTCAGAGGAGAAATAAAATATACATTGGAGGTAGATAAGGGGAGGGAAATAGGTGGGAGAGGGAATGGGGAGGGGAATGGATTTGGAGGATCAGGTGTAGGGGGAACAGGAGATAATGGAACTTGGTGGTGGATGGGGGGCATCTCTAGGATGTGCCAGAGACCTAGGAGGGGAGAGACCTCAAGGAGTCTATGGGAGTGACTCTAGCTGAGACTCCTAGCAGTGGGGGATATTGATCCTGAAGTGGCCACCTCTTGTAGGCAGGCAGGACTTCCAGTGGAGGGATAAGGACAGCAACTCACCCACATAACCTCTGACCCAAAACATGTCCTGCCTACAAGAAGTGTAGGGACATAGATGGAGCAGAGATGGAGGGAATGGACAACAAATGACTGGCCCAAATTGAGACACATCCCATGGACAAGAACCAATCCCTGACACTATTAATTTTGCTTGCAGACAGGAGCCTAGCATAACTGTCCTCTGAGCGTTTCTACTCAGCAGCTGATGGAATCAGATGCAGACACCCACAGCCAAACATTATATTTACCTCTGGGAGTCTTGTAAAAGAGTTGAGGGAAGGACTGAGAAACCCTAAGAGGATTGGAACTCCACAAAAAACAATATAGCCAACTAACCTAGACCCTTAGGGACTCCCAGAAACTGAACCACCAACCAAAGTGCATACATGGGCTGGACCTATGCCTCTTGCACATATGAGATGTGTGGCTTGGTCTTCATGTAGGTCCCCCAACAACTGGAGAGGGGACTATTCCTGAATCTGTTGCCTCCCTGTGGACCCCGTTCTAACTGGGCCTCCTTGACCAGCCTCCGAGGGAGAGGATGCACCTAGTCCTACAGGGACTTGATGTGCCAGGGTGGAGTGATACCCAAGGAGAGGAGAGTGGGCATAAAAGCTGTGGAAGGGGGGACTGGGAAGAAAAGGATAGTGGGATGTAAAGTGAATAAATTAATTATTTAATGGAAAACTTTTAAAAAGTAATGAATGAATTAATTCATGCATGCTGGTGCTCTGCTTTCCTTTACTCTTACACAGTTCCAGATCTTCTACCTAGGGAATGGTGCCACTCACAGTGGGTGAGCCTTCCCACCTCATTTAACACAATCAAGATACCACACCAACACCCACACACTTCCACATGTAGCCAAGTACAGCTAGACAACTCCTCACTAATATTCAGGTGATTCTGGTCTGTGATAAGTTGACAAAACTAACCACCATTTTTTTTTTATGTTCTATATTATGTATCTTAGTAGTTTTGTGTAATTGCATATGTAAATATGCACTCACACAGTCTCACAACAAATCTACTACTTTAAAACTTAGCTACATCAGTAGGAGGGAATCTCAACAACAGAATGCGGAGCAGAAAACAAAATGCGGAATTCATATGGTCTGACTCCAATTCTGTGAAGTTCAGAGACTTGAAAAAAAAAAAAGCAACTTTTATTTTAAGGGATCCATAAGTATTTTGGGTAAAATTACTTAATTACTCTTACATTTGGAAGAATTATTATCTCCTGGAACAACGAAGGGGCACCTGCGACCACAGGTCATACAGAGGGCTAAAGGGAGTTCTTAAATTATGTGTTTAGTGGACTCATCAAATCAGTACATTGGATGCCTACATCACTTTTATTTGTATATTTCACAACTAAAAGTACAAACAACTAAAAAGATGAAGGAATGGATGATGGTTAAGCCAGCAACTCCAAAGTGGGTAAAATAAGAAAATAAGCAAAGAATTTATTTTATTAAAAAATATTGATGTGGTAATACAGATGATAGAGAAAAGAGGAAGCCTACTGTCTTAGACAGGATGGGAAGAGCAAACAAATGGAGAAAAGAGATACTTCAAAACTGTTGGAAGAGACTCTTTGTCCCCCTTCAGATATTCATTGAAATGAAGACCATACATAGTGTTCTCACTGACATTAAATATCAAAAGTTATAAATGAAGAAAAATATGAAAAATTCACATTTACATTTACAAATATTGCCAAAATTATCTCAAAAAATATTCCAGATGCAGAAAATATAACCAACTTCTTTCTCTCACAAGCTTTTGAGACTATCTGACTGACCACCCCTGAAAACTGGAGAAAATGAAAGGTTAATCAATTAATTTAAAAAAAAAAAAAAGCACGACTCTGACATTAACCTTGACTAAATTACCATGCACATAAAGAAGGAAAAATTCAGACACCAATCACATTTTAAAATGCCAATACTCAAACTCTACCAGAGCAACCAGGTTAGACTTTGCATAATAATGAAATGAATGTGCATTATCATCAAATATGATTCTTTCTAAATATGTGAAGTCATCCCTAAAAAGTCTATTACTAGCACTGGTAGCACTGGAGAGATGGCCCAGTTGTCAAGAGCACATACTTCTCTTGAAGAGGACCAGAGTTCAATTCCCAGCATCAATATCAGCTGGCTCACAACTCCTGCTCCAGGGGATCAAACTACATTCTCTGGCCTTCCACAGTCACCTGCACGCATGTGCACATACCACACAGAAACGCATACAAGTAACATAGGCCAGAGTTACAGGTGGGCTTGTATGGCCATATAGACTTTCTGTAGGTTTCTGGAGCTCTAAACTCATGTACTCACACTTAACATTGCAAGTGCAGAGCAGAGCAGAGCAGAGCTCCTTTGAATACACCTGATGTCAAAACTATAGACTCATACCTAGTGCCACCTAAGTACATGGAGACCATGTTACAAGGAAGGTGACAGAGATAAGATGCCTTTCTATTAACCTTGAGAAAATAAGACCTGCATGCAGGGGTAGGAGAGGATCATCTTTCCATTTCTACCAACCGGGAGCTTTCTGTGAGTTCTCAACAAAAGTCCTAAAGTGGTTTTTATATAGTTTTGTCTTTAATTTTCAGTGTGCACTTACTGCATGTGGGTCTGTGTTACACAAGGACATTTTCATACAATGTAGGCTATGTGTTAGGCATAGTCCCTTAGTACCCCTTGTTCCTCTGGTATTTTACTTCCAAGTTTACAAAGTATACACATAAATGCTTTTGTGTGTATCTTCGTAAAATCTAGGAACCAAGAATGAGAGAAATTTTGTGATATGTCTTTCTGAACCTGGATTAATTTGCTTAACATAAATATTTCCAGTAGCATCCATCTTCCTGCAAGTAATACAACTCTTCGTTGATGTCTGGGGAAAACTTCCATATGTATATAAACTACACACTCCTCATCCATCTTTCTGCTATTGGATACTTAGGTTGGTTCCATGTCACAGCCTTTGTGAAGAGTGTGGCCATGGATACTAACAAGTGAATGACTCCGTGATGTGTTGACTTGTAGGAGTTTAGTAAAAACCCAGGAGTGGTACTGCTGGGTCATGTGATAAATCTTATGTTCTGTTTCTTGTTGTTTGTTTATTTGTTTGTCTATGGGGTTGTATTTCGTTTTGTTTTTGAGACATTTCCACATATATGTCTATAGTGGTTGAAAGAAAACACTGAAGAAGGAGCTAGAAAGGCATCCCCTGCTTAACTACTGAAAGAACCAACATTATAGATATGTCTATACTACCAAAAGCAATCTACAGATTCAGTGCTATTTCCACTAGAATTCCTATTCTTTGTTGGATATAAATAAATAAAAGGTCTCTGAATCTGTATGGAAACACAAAAGAGTCTGGGCAGCTAACATAATCCTGAGCAGAAGAAAGAATGATGCTGGAGGTATCACTATACCTGATTTCAAGTTATGCTACAGGACCATAGCAAGAGACTCAGCACCGTGCTGGCCCAAAGGAAGGCATCTGGATTAGTGGATCAGAACAGGAGACCCAGTTATGAACCCATGAAGCTACAACCAACTGATTTCTCCTTTACAAAAATATACATTGAAGAAAGGACAACCTCTTCAATAAAAGGGTGCTGGGCAAATTAAATATCCACACAGGGAAGGATGAAACTAGATCACTGCATCTCACCCTGTACAGATATCAACTCCAGTGGGATCAAAGACCTTCATATAAGACCTGAAACTCCAGAACTGTTAGAGGGAAATTTAAGAGAAAGACTTCAGAATATAGGCAAGAGCAAGGACTCTAACCAAGACTGAGCAGAACTCCAGTTGCTATAATAATGATGATGATGATGATGGTGATGATGAGATGATGATAACAATTGACAAATGAAAATCTTCTGCCCAGAAAAAAAAGAAAGAAAAAAAGTTAACTGAATGAAGAGGCAGCATACAGAATGGAGAAACTTCTTTGCAAAGAGTCTATCTGACAGAGGATTAATATCTAGAATTCTAGATTATGCAAAGAGCTCAAAAATAAGCAAGAAATCAAACAACTGAATCAATAAACGGGCTAATGAGATGAACAGACACTTCTCAAAAGGTTAAATACAAATGGCCAGTAAACACATGGGAAATGGTCTACCTCACCAGTCATCAGAGAGATCAGACTGAAACTACGTTGAGACCCTGTCTCACCTCTCCCAGCTTTTAAGGTCATTTTCAGTTTCTACGAAAGTATAGGATAAGGAATCATTTATAATATGGAGCTGGAAGTGAGTCGTTCTGTGATCATATTCCCCTCTGTAACTTTGCCTAAAGGGCTGAACATGAGGAAAATGACAGGAAAGGGTTTGACAGAATCTTCCATATTGTTTCTAGACTGTGAAGAATTAATAACACAAGAGTGATACGAGAAAGAATAGTAAACTGAAGATCCCAAATATTCTCTTCTCCATAAAACCAATGCAAATATTAAAAAATGCATTCGAATCAGCTTCTCCAATTCGCTTCAAATTAACGAAAGTCTCTCAGCTACTGACCTGGATCTATTTATTAAAATATATTACATATGGCCAAACTTTACTAAGAACATAAGCTGTGTCTTGACTTCCTATTTCATGCTTAACCCTCACTTACCTGATATCCTCCTCTGTGCCACCTAGGTCAAACTTCTCAAATAATGAGCTAACATATAATATAGGACACACAGTTAGAAAGAGTAGCAAAGCAAAGTTTAACAGGAATCATTTACAACACATATCCAAGTTAGAAAACAAAAGGGAAAGACCATTCTACAGTAGACTCTAGATCCATTACTGGGATTGTTTGTGGGGTAAAGAAATCAGGAAGGTTTTCACCGACATCCAGATTCACATAGCCAAAGAAACAAAAGGATGAATGTGTTTGATCCTCCAAGAATACACAGTAGTAGTCATAAACACGCGTGCACCTAACAACAGCGTCCACACATTACACAAAGCAAACATTGACAAAATATAAAAGAGAAGCAGCTCTGCAACAGAGACTTGATGATCCCATAATCAATAATGGACAGGACACATATGCAAATTAAGGAATCAAATATCATGAAAAACTAGAAACCAAGTATGGCATCAATCTATATCCTATCACCCAGTAATGCAAAATGTATACTCTTCTCAGGTGCATATGGAATGTTCTCCAAGATAGACCAACCACATGTTGGGCAACAAACCAAACTTTACCTGGTTTTTTTTTTTTCAGCTGAGAAACAAACATATATTTATCATAAAGACTTGTGGTGCTCTATATATTGGCCAAAGAAGCTTCCATTTGCAGTAAACAGTGGCCAAGGACTCAGAATGGTTCAAAGGGCTGAGAACAAGTGAACTAGTGTCCAGCTGCAGCTAAGTCATCAGCATCCCATCTCTAAGGCTTAGGATCTACTGTAAACAGTGAGTGTGCAAAGGAGGGGTGGAGATGTGAGTTGTGAAATCTGACTTCTGGAGAGGACCTGGCTGACACACACTTAAATTCACAGCAGGAGTGGTCACCTGTACAAGACCTGTACAAGACTGAGCCAATCAAAAAGCACAGCATGGACTGGGGTGGTGCTCATGAAGCACCACAGCTTCCTAAAGAGCCATGGATATTTGGTGACTATTTTGGGACAAAGAGGCACTTTTCTTTGGTGATGCAGCTGATAGGTTGCACATACCTCAATGGATGGCACTACACCCTTTCCATGGTCAGCATTAATTTGACTCAAAGCTATTAATAACACTAATCATTTAAAAGGATAGGAAGTCAAAAATGGAGATCGGTTGGCATGTCCTGGGAGGAATTGGAGAGGAATAGTTATGGGTGGAAAAGATTTAAAAAAGAAAGAAAACACTGTAGACATGTCTGATACTTCCAAAGAATAAATAAAATATTCATATTTCAAAACTGAAGAATTAAAAGCACACAAGGTATGTTTTCTGGCCATAATGGAATAAGCTATAAGTTTAATAAAAAAATTATATGGCTCAAAAAATATGGAAATTAAGCACCCTTTTCTTTAACAGCCAAGGGGTTTCCAAGGGGTTAGAGAAAGAAATTCAAAAGTATCTTGAGACAAATGAAAGTAAAAAATGTAAAATAAGGAGACTATAGTACTGAGTGGGAGCAGTAACAGCAGGTTGAGAAGAAGGTTACAGCTGTAAACATAAACACATATAGAACAAAAGTCACCAATCAGTCACCAGTCATAAACTCTAAGCAACTACAAAACATAAACCTAAAGCCTGCAGAAGTGTGAAAATTACAAGGACTGGAATAGAGGAGGGGATACAAAAGTGGATGAAAAAGAAGTTGGTTCTTAGAAGGAGCAAAATTAACAGACTTTTAGCTAAAACCCTGAGGAAATAGAAGGATTCGAATGGCTGAAAGGGGGAAATTACTAGAAACTGAACAATAATAAAAGTAATCTTAAGAAAACACTATGGGACCAGGAAAGATGGCCCAGTGGCTAAACGCATACTGCTCTTGCAGAGGACTCAAGTTTGGGTCCCAGAAGTTGGGCCAGACAGCTCATCATGACCGTACTTCCAGATCTAAAGTATCTTGCCTTCTCTTCTTGTCTTAGTTAGGGTTTTACGCTCTGACCATGACCAAGACAAGTCTTATGAAGGACAACATTTAATTGGGGCTAGCTTACAGGTTCATTATCAAGGTGGGAACATGGCAACATCCAGGCAGGCATGGTGGGGGCAGAGCTGAGAGTTCTACATTTTGATCTGAAGGCTGCTAGTGGAAGACTAACTCCAAGGCCATTAGGATAAGGGTCTTATATCCCACACCCACAGTGACACACCTACTCCAACAAGGTCACACCTACTCCAACAAGGCCACACCTTCTAATAGTGTCACTCCCTGAGCCAAGCATAAACAAACTATCACACTTCTGGACTCTGCAGGTACTGTACTCACACATGAATATATCTATATACAGACAAGTACATACAATGTTACTTTTAAAATTAAAGTAACTCAAATTCATGAAATACTCAATGTTGTATTCCCAAAATGAAGAATCAACAACATATATACAAGAAACAGAAATAACACAAAATAAACAAGACCATAGAAGAAAATATCCACAGCATATCATAGCTAAAACACTAAGTGTAAATAACAGAGAAAGTATATGAAAAGCTTCAAGAGAAAAACTCAAGTCATATAAAAAAAAAACACATCAGAATAATAGCTGACTTCTTTTAAAAGCCAGTAGAACATGAAGCAATTCATTCCAAGTTCTAATAGACTATGGCAGCCAGCTTAGATTAATATACCTAGCAAAACTATGTCATAATGGAAAGACAAAAGAGAACTTTCCAGAATAAACTTTTCAGCCTAAAATTTTTATACCCAACCAACCAAACCAAAAGAAAATGCAGCAGGCAACACTTTGAACTGAAGAGAGAAAAGAGCATAACAGAGAAACTGTTGAAAGAAATACAAAGCCATAATTATTAAAACATCAAATATGAACACAGCAGAAGCAAAAATCAACAATATGATGCCTGCAATTAAGCAACACATTTAAATAGTAACTTTAAATATCAATGACCTCAATTCTCCAGTCAAAAGATATGGGCTGACTGAATGGGTCAAGAAATAAATTTGATCTTTGTGTTGTCTAAAAGAAACACTTCTTAGCTTTAAAGATAGGCACTGCCTTAGAATAAAAGGATAGCCAAAGGTACTCTAAGAAAATGGAACCAACAAGTATGCAGAAGTCACTATCCTACTATCTGACAAAATATAATTCAAATTAAAACTAACCAGAAGAGATAAAGCCAGACATTCCATTGTGAACCAGGAAACAGTTAACCAAGAAGACATTACTATCTAAACATATACGCTCCAAGCTCTGCGGCACCCAATTTCATAAAAAGTGTAGTATTGGATTTAAAGATGTGGACTACATCAATTCGGCCATCTGGACAAAATATAAACAGCAAAACAGCATAATAAATTGATATCATACACCAAATGGACTTAACAGATATCTACAGAATATTCAACCCAAATGCGATAAATACATATTCTACTCAGTAGTACCTGGAAGCTTTTCTAAAAGGGACACATCTTGGTACATGAAACAATTTCTTACAAATTCAAAAATATAGTAACTCCTTGTATCTTGTCTGACCACATTGCTATAAGACTTAAATTTAATAGAAAAAAAAATCTCTAGTAGACATGCAAAATCATAGAGATTAAACAATCATTGCTGAATAATGAGTGGATCAAAGAAGAAATCAAGAGAGAAACTTTCAGTTTTTCCTGGAACTGGATGAAAACAAAAACATACCACAACAAAACCTCAGAGACACCCTGAGAGCAGTACTAAGAGAAAATTTATAGTTCTCAGTGCCTACATTTTAAAAACCAGAAAGATCACAATAAATGGCCTAATGATACAACTCAAAAAGTTGGAAAAACAAGGCCAAACCAAGTCCAAATTCAGCCAATGGCAAGAAATAATAACATTAGATGGAAATCAATGAAATAGAGACAAAGAAAACAATACAAAGAATCAATGGATCTAAGAGCTGATTCCTTAAGATAAAATTGACAAACCTTTGGCCCAACTAACTAAAGGAAAGAGAGAGAAAACCCAAATTAAAAGACTCACAAACAGACAATGACATACTACAACAGACAACAAAGAAATTCAGAATATTATGAGATAGTATTCTTTTAAAAACCTGTACTCTGTTAAGGTGGAAAAACCTATCAGAAAAAGATGAGTGTCTAGGTTCAGCCAAACTACCAAAAACTGAACCAAAAAAAAAAAATCAAAAAACCTCAACAGACCCATAATAAATAAGGAGATTGAAATAGTAATAAAAAGGCTTCCAGGATTGAAAAAATTCCAGGGCCAGATAGATCCACAGAATTCTCCCAGACATTCAAAGAAGACCTACACTTGACCCTTCTTAAATTATTCAAAAACAGAAGCAAGAGGAGCACTCCCAAACTCTACTACAAAACCAGTATCACTCTTCTACCAAAACTAGGTAATGACATTAACAGCAAGAAAGGAAGGAAAGAAGGAAGTGAGGAAGGAAGGAAGAAAGGAAGGAAGGAAAACAAATGTCAATATCCTGATAAAAATACACAAAAGTGTTCAATAAAATACTTGCAAACAAAGTAGAGATATACAACAAAAAGATTATCCATGATGATCAAGTTGGGTTTATCCCTGAAATTCAGGAATGGCCAACATATGCAAATCAATAAATGTAATGAGAAATATAAAGACTTAGAGACAAAAAAAGTACATGATCATCTCAAGAGACACAGAAAAGTCTTTGACGAAATCCAACATGCCTTCATGATAAAACTTCTAGAGAATGTAGGACTAGAGGGAACACACCTTAACATATCAAATCTATATATGAAAGATCCACAGCCAGCATCATTCTGGGTGGAGAACAGCTTGAAGCAGTACCACTCCAGTCAGGAGTGAGACAAGGATGTCCACTAGGCCTAGCCCTTGCCCATGCTGTGCCCCAAGTAGTAGGTGGGACAGAAAGTCTTTTGCAGATGATACTATATTATACATTAAAGGTCCTATAAATTCTACCAGAAAATTTCTAGAAATAATAAATTCAGTTATGTGGCAGGTTACAAAATCAACTTGTATAAATCAATAATTTTGTTCTACACACCAACAGCAAGTATACAGAGAAATAGACCATGGACATACTCACATTCACAAGAGTCTCAAAGGAAAAAAAAAAGGTATCTAAAAATAATCCTAACCAAAGAAGCCAAGGACCTCTATGAGGAAAACTCTGAAGAAAAACATAGAGAGGCACTAGAAAATGAAAAAACATCCCATGTTCATGGATTAGTACAATTAATATTATGAATGACCATTTTACCAAAAGCTACTCAAAGGTCCAATGCAACCCTACTCAAAATCGTATCATCTCATTCTTTGCATAAATAAAAAACCCTAAAATTCATATGAAGCCACTAAAGACCCTGGATAGTCAAAACAACCCTGGACAAGAACAGTGATGGAGGGATCACGATTTGAGAACTTAAGATATATAAGTTCAGGGCCATAGTAATAAAAACAATATGGTACTGGACATACAGATCAATGGAACAAATTCATAGACTCAAATATGAATTCACATTCTCAATACTTGATGAACATACCAACAACCTAAGCAAAATAAAATAAAGCACCTTCAGCAAATGAGCTAGGGAAGCTGGACGTCTATGTACAGAAGAAGGAAATTACATCAATGTCTATCACCTTGCACAAAAACTAACTTCAAATGGATTGAAGATCATTAATCCATTAAACCTGAAACACTGAAACTGTTAGAAGACATAGTCAATACCCTACATGATGGAGGTGTAGGAAGCTTTCTAACTGGGGCTCCATTTGCCCCAAAATTAAGTGAGTGAGACAATTAGCAAGTGAGAGTTCACAAAACTAAAACTGCAGAGCAAAGAAAAAAATCAAACAAATAAAAATGAAGCCCACAAAATGGGAGAGAACCTTTTCTAGCTGGGCATCTGATAAAGGATTTGTATCCAGAATATATAAAGAACCAAAAAAAGTACAGAATCAAAAAGCAAATGCAAAGCAATGGCCCTGGGACCTGAACAAAGAATTCTCAAAGCCAACAAACAAAAATGGTGAGAAACATCTCAAAAGAATTCATTTTCATAGCAATTAGGGAAATGCAAATAAATACAACTCTGGGATTTTATCTTATGGCAGTCAGAATAGCAAAGACCAGCAAAGCAACCAATAACAAATGCTGGAGAAGGTGTGGGGGAAAGGGAATTCTTATGCACTATTGGTGGGACTGCAAACTGGTATAGTCACTATAGAAATCAGTGACTGAATTCGCAAAGCGTTAAAGTAAACCCACCATAGGACCCAGATCTACCACTCTTTGGCACACACCCAAAAGACTCAGCATCCTATTACAGCATACTTACTCTGTCATGTTTATGGCTGCTCTATTCACAATAGCTAGGAAATGGAAACAACCTAAATGTCCTTAAGCCAACCAGTGGATATGAAAATGTGGTGTGTGTCTACTGCATGTATATGGGTACTACTCAGCTGTAAGGGGGAGAAAAGGAAATCATGAAATCTGCAGGCAAATGATCATACTGACTGAGGTAACCCAGACCCAGAAAGATAAACATAATGTGTTCTCTTTGGCTCTGGGTTTAAAATCTTCAGATATGAGTACATATCCTGGAATGACTGTAGAAACCAGGAGATAAAGAGGGGCTATTGTTCCCTCCCTATAGCATAGAGGAGGGGGGGCACTAAAGGGAGTTAATTAGAAGAGTACAAATAATCTGATTGGGAAAGTAGGGGTTCCAATTAGGATAGGGGAGAGAGATGAATAAAGAAAAAGGGGAGAGGAGGGTAAAATAAGAGGAAGGATATCTGAAACAGCCATAAGAAATCATACTGTTACCTACCTACCTTAAAAAACTACAATACACATAATTCTATGTATAAATATACATAAATGGTTTAAAGGAAACCTTCTCATCTGGGTTGAATACTCACTCTAAGAGTCAAAGACAATCTAACAAAAATGTCAAGACTGCCTATGAAGCTCTCTTTTGAGTTGTTGGTCGGGGTTGTCCAAGAGACTCCCAAAACATCACAGGCTATCGACATGCCCTTGCTTGGCCCCAGAGGTAGAAAGTAAGACCCTAGTGCTGAAGAGACCGAGTATTTCAAACAGAGGGCCCAGAGGCCCCTGAGCTGCTCCTCCGTGAGGTCTAACTCCAAGGGTAGCAGGCACCAAGAAAGCCTCCAAAAGAGGGAAGTAACTAGCAGTCCTACAAAGATACATTGCCTGAGTCACAATAATGACCAGCATGGCACAGTGTAGGTAAAAGCATGCAGACCTTGGGTGGTAACTAATAACTCTCTAATCTGACTTAGGACCTATTCAACAAGAGAGAAACCGTGCCCAGTACTGGAAATCTAGCCAGCTACCCAAAGCTAGTGAACTCATGGATCTTGGAGGAGAATCCCTTTATTAAGCTAGCTTAATCCCTAACTCATCCTAAACATTTGTATTTGTGGTGATTTGAATAAGAATGGCTCCCATAGGCTCATATATTTGAATACTTAGACAACAGGGTGTGGCACTACTTGAGAAGGATTAGGAAGTATGGTTTTGTTGGAGTAGGTGTGACTAGTTGGAGGAAATGTGTCACTGGGGTGGGCTTTGCGGTTTCAAATGCTCAAACCAAGTTCAGTGTCTCTCTCCCTGTTGCCTGTGGATCTTAATGTAGGTCTCTAAGCTACATGTCCAGCACTATGTCTGCCTGTGTTCTTTCATGCTCCCTGCCATGCTAAGAATGGACTGAACCTCCAAAACTGTAAGCAAGACCCAAATAATGACTTCTCTTAAGGGATTGGTCATGGTCCTGGTGTCTCTTCACAGCAATAGAACACTGACGAAGCCAGTCGTTGTGAGGAGTTTCCTTCCTCAAGGGAGGAAATTTCTTCCCTTTGCAACAGAGAGAGGCCATTACAGAAAACCATAACCAATCAAAATTCAGAGTTCTGGAATTCAGACCCAATATATTCATCTACAAAACAAAAACAAAAACAAACAAAAAAAAAAATGTCCTGCACAAAGGCTCAGGGAACACTGCAGAAGAGAGGGGAGAAAGCAAGTGCCTGAGAATCAGGGAGTTTGCTGTGAGAGTGTATCTCCTAGTAATATCAGAACTGACACCCATAAAGACTCACTGACATGTCTCTCTAAGCACGAACTGAATAAACAATGACAATAGACATGTTAACGCAGTCCATGAAAAGGTTCTCCACCCTACAAAAAGAACTATGAGTAACTAAGGCATGCTGGAAATGGGAGAAACAGTCTTCTCCAGCGAAGAACAGGCCAACTCTCTATCCAACACCAAGTGGTTGGCCCTGGAAACACACATACAGGTAACCTTAGACAAAATGAGCAGATTATACTTAGGAATACATATGTATATACATAAATATGTACACATGTAACAGCAATTCATGAAAACTTAAGAGAGTAGGGAGATTAATATGAAAGAGTTTGAAAGGTGGAAAGGGAAGGGGAGATTATATAATTATATTATTATCTCAAAAATAAAAAGTAATAAGTGAAATATATCTTTTTAAAAAATACCTTGAATAACTGCACAACAATGACTTGCATGAAACAGAAGCATTTCTAGAAATATTCACACGATCAAAAGTGATTTTAAAAGGAATAAGAATAGGAGATTATATTGGACTTCTGTCCTAGTTAGAGTTACTGCTGTGGTGATGAAACACTGTGACCGAAGCAACTTTCAAGGAAAGGGTTTGTTTGGCTCACACTTCCACAGCACTGTTCACCACTGAAGGAAGTCAGGACAAGAACTCAAACAGGGCAGGAACCTAGAGGCTAGAGCTGATGCAGAGGCCATGGAGAAATGGTGCTCACTGCTTGCTCAATCTGTTTTCATATAGAACTCAGGACCACCATCCCAGAATGGCAACACCCACAGGAGTGGGCCCACCCTGTCAATCATTAATTAAGAAAATGTCCTACAGGGCTATCTGCAGCCCAATCTTATGGAAGCATTTTCTCAGCCGAGGCTTGTGCCTCTCTTATGACTCTAGCTTGTGTTAAGTTGATATAAAACTAGGCAACACAATTGATCCCTTCAACTTGACACACAAATACATCTCCATTAATCCACAACCCTTCCTTTCTAGTTCATCCACAAGATCAAACATCAATATAAATATCACAATACAGAACATTTTATAAACTTAGCAGGTCCCACAGTCTTTGCAGTTCAGTTTAAAATTCAGTTTACTTAAAAATTCAAAATATCATTTCGAACCTAAAATCTCTTTATAAAATAGTCTCTCAACTGCAGACTCCATAAGATCAGAAATAAATACTTTCTTACTTCCAGAGGAAAGAACCAGGTCATAATCACGACTTGAGCAAAGCAAAACCAAACTCCAAAAGTGTGAATAAGTCAGTATCTAGAATCTGTGGTCCACGCATGACCTTCTGGGCTCCTCCAAAGGTCTTGAGGTCACTTCTTTAGCCCCAACCTTCTGCAGCACACACAGATTGGACTTCAAGCCTTAGGGCAGTTCCACTCCACACCTGCTGCTATTCTTGGTGTTCATCCCCTGGTACTGGCATTACCAAAATACCAGAGCCACTTGCTGGAACCAAAGTCTTTTACAAATAGCCTCTCCTAAGCTCTCTTTGTGGAGTCCAGCCCTGCCACACAGTGACAAGCCTCAACTGCCTTCCATGGTTCCTCCATGCCTTCAAAACCAGTACCACCTAAATAACTCTTGCAACATCAAGTTTGGCTACCAGCACAAGGTACAGTTTTGGCCACCTCTGAACACAGCTTGCATGTACTGACTCTAAGGAAAGCCTTCCCAGAAGATTTCACCTCAGCGATGCTGCTGATCTTTTATTAATCACCACTTATTTCTCATCTCAAGTTAACCAGCATCAGCTGTCACTGTACAGAAAAGGTTTGACTTCAGAAGTTCTGGTATCTTGTTAATCACAGCTGATTCTTCCACCTCACCTAACCAAAACCACAGATTCTTAACCCAAAATAATGAATGGCCCAGATAGAGTCACTGAGGGACTCTCAAGCTTCCTCTGAAACTTCTCAAGGCAGGCCTCCAACATCTCTCAGCACACTTAGCTTCCAAGCTTCCACAGAGCAGCTCACCAACCACTGAACACTCAGTGGCTTTTCTCACTCAAAGTTCCAAAGTCCTTTATAGTCCTCCAGAAACAACATGGTCAGGTCTATCACAGCAATGCCCACTCCTGGTACCAATTTCTGTCCTAGTTAGGGTTAGTATTGTTGTGATGAAACACCAGGACCAAAGCAACTTTGGGGGAAAGGATTTATTTGGCTTCCACTTCCACATCACTGTTCATCATCAGAGAAAGTCAGGACTGGAACCTGGAGGCAGGAGCTGATGCAGAGGCCTTCAACAAGCGCTACATATTGACTTGCTCCCCATGGTTTGCTCAGCCTGCTTTGTTGTAGAATACAGGACCAGTAGTCCAGGGACTGGGTCAACCCCCATCAATCACTAATTAAGAAAATGCTCTACAGGCTTGCAGATAGCCTAATCTTATGGAGGCATTTTCTCAATTGAGGCTTCTACCCCTCTGATGACTCTAACTTGTGTTAAGCAGACATAAAACTAGCCAGCACAACTTGAAACATGTAAAGGAACCAAACAAGTTAGTAAAACAACCCAACAAGAAAAAGCTCAAGGCCAGGTGGCTGCACTGGTGAATTCCACCAAACATTGAAAGAATAAGACTAATGCAACAAAGTAAAGAAATGCCCTGAGGTGCCAGACTTTTCCATCTCTGCCATGTTTGACTCAGAAGATGAGAAAACTACTGGATGAACTACCTAGCACCAAGCATGTATCTGCTCCAAAAGCTGTGTCTACCGTTTGAAGAAAGCCACTCGCACTCTAAAGACAACAACTCTATGACTTCCTTCCTCTATCTATCTATCAACCACAAAGTCTGACTTACAGTCTCCATGTGCATCAACTTCAAAAAGAGACAAGGTTTTGGGTTTCAAGACACACAAATGAATAGTGATGTAAATACCAAGACAATCAAATCCTCCTGCTTTTTTCCTTATAACAGTACGGATTTTGGTGCTGTTCCTTGATCTCACTTCTAACAACTGACACATGAACTGGGATTAGCAGGAAAATTCAGCTATCAGGGTCACAATGTCAAGGCCTGTGACACCAGTCAGGGGGACCAGTCCCAACCTCATTAATGATCACTAAGAAACTTTTACCAGGGCACAAGCCCATGCTACGCTGCTCTGGGCTCCTTCATTAAATCTTGCATGAGAATGCAATCATGTCAAGACTTTCAAGGACACTCTCCAGAGGAACACAGGAAGAATCTGCTTCTACCTCGTGTGCACCACATGCAGAAACCAACAAGGCAAGCGGCTAGGGGTTCCATCTCCTTGGACAGCCAAAGGTGCTCTCACCTTTTATCACCTGCTAAAGATATCCATGAAAGACTAAGCTTGACTTTGAAACTCCTGTCCAGCTCCAAAACTTTGTGATCCTCTGAAATCAGGACTCCACTGTCTTATTGAGAATACAACACTCCAGCTGAGTTTGACTCACAGGAAAATGATGTGGCCACTAACTGACCAACAAAGATGCAGACTAGAAGCTCTGAGGTTAAGCTCTGAGTACTAAAAGCTTGGGCATTCCCTTCAGCCTCATGCCAAGAAGGCTACAGAGACATCTGAGACAAGTTCAACTCTCACACACAAGACAGACACGTGCATGCTAATTTTTCCATTAAATGAATTTTTTTGAGTCTTGCCCCATGCCAAATGATGAGAGATTCTGAAAATAAGTAGACTATTAACATTTAAGTAGAGACATTTATAGTATATGCAAACAAGTTCTAGAATGTCAAAAGAGTGAATTCTGTAGGAACCCAAAGAGGAGGCATAAAGCGCTAAGTTCCATTACATAGTTTGTCTTTCAATATGTGTTTCAATTTCAGGAGGATCTTGGGTGTCAGGTCTCTACATAATGTTCAGGGC
This sequence comes from Mastomys coucha, assembly GCF_008632895.1. Taxonomy (NCBI): domain Eukaryota; kingdom Metazoa; phylum Chordata; class Mammalia; order Rodentia; family Muridae; genus Mastomys; species Mastomys coucha. The sequence continues at coordinate 255,048,141 of NW_022196905.1, forward strand.
TGTAATGTCGCCAAAGGGATAGACAAATATAGCTTTATTTATCATCACTAAGAGAATTCACCAAGCCTCATGGCCATGCTTAGCTCCCTTGGCATCTTTAGCTAAATCTTGGATCAAAAGCTTTGGCAAGTGTGGCATCTATGCCAGACCAGGAAGAACTGAAACTAAGCTAGTAGGAATGCGGCTGGTCTATCACCTACAAGAATGTTAGAAGAAGGCAATCATGGATCATGGAACAGTCAAGAGTGGCGAGCAGCCCTCTGGGTAGGACACACTGCACACAAACAGACAGCAGGGGAAAAGAAGGATAAGCCACACACAATTTACGCACCTCCTAAAGATATTCTGTCAGAGGATGGCAAAATAGGTTTATTTTTTCGGATCCCTGTGAGAGCACCCCAGAGAAAATCTGGTGTGAACACCTGAGAGGTGCTAGGATGACTCAAGCGATGGGAGGAATCTCCTGCACAATGGTGATGAGATGAAAAAGAAGACAAAAGATAGATTCCAGAAACGCACAGGCTGCCGATTCAACAGAGCAGACACTGTGTCTGAGGAAAAGAAAAGAGACCATATTTCTGGCCATGGGAATGAACAGATGGGGGCTAGAAGGAAGATTCTAAGTTTGACTTTTTGTTTATTGAGTTTAAGGGATAGTTCAACAGATAGTTGGTTCCAGAGCTCAGAAGAAGAATCCAGGCAAACGTCAGAGACTTCAAAACCAACAATCCAGTCTGTTTGCTACAAGAGGTCAGGGGAAGCCTGGGACCAACTATGAGGTAATGAGGACACAGAGGCAACCAGGCAGTGGAAGATGCTCCATGAATGAGCTGGAATACTCAAGAGAAGTGGTACCCTGTTACATGTCTCTCTGAGTGTGTTGAGGGATTATCATGTGAGCAGTTCAGGGAATTCTGATCACAAGCTTGACACATGGCCAACCTGGCTGTACTCAAACTAGGTATGAGTCCCAAAAGGGTAGCAAATGACAAATCATGTCCTCAAGAGAGGACAGGAGATATGAATCCAAAGAGACCCAGAGAAGAAAGACTTGCCCATCCATGAATGTCAAGAGATGGTGTCAATACAAGGTATCAATACAAGGATGGGACACTCAGCCCATGTCTTCTTTGGAGAGCAAGGAGGCCCTCTGTTGCCAAAGCCACCCAGATGTCACTCAAGGGAGCTACCCTGACCCATCCCATAGAGCAACCTTCAGTACTGAATGGCTGACACAGGGTTCAAGAGCCCCACCCCCTTACTTCACCTGGGGATGTTTCTAAAGAGCCACTTTGACTTTTACTAAGATAAGAGGAGCTCAGCTGCCACCTCGCTGTACATCACCATTTGTCTAGTCCTATATCCCCAACATCCTTCCAGGCTTACCTCCAGAGAACAGTCTTCTAGATACCATCTAGATACAGGTGTCTATGCAAGTTTCTCTCCAGGCAATCCAATATGGAATGAATGGTGTGTATCAAATTGGACCAAGCCACTGAGCCTACAGTATAGAGGCAGAGATGCCAAGGGCAGAGGCAGCAGGCCAAAGGGTGGCCTTTGTGTATGCTTGCTCTGAAGCAGCTCTGTCACATGCAGTTAACATAGACAAGATGCTCTCTATCCAGTTGTTATCCACGCTGGTGAATGGTGGTTTGAAGGTTTTGATTTGCCATGAGGGACTTCTGTTATCTAATAATTCTACTCAGGATCCAGTGGCAGGAAGAGTGGTAATTTCAATCACAAGATGGATGGACTCTTCTCAGGAGATGGATGAGTATGTTACATACAGGTAAAGGAAGGCAGGTGGAAAGGTAGGCTGCAAACATGGGCTTCCTGTGTGACCAGCAAAGTCCCACAACCTGGGACTACAAGCACAAACAATACAGACATAGTCTCTCTCCTTTTTTATTCTTTTCTTTTTCACTTCTTTTTTGTTTATTTTATATGAGTGCTCTATCTGAATGTATGCCTGCAGCCAGAAGAGGGCACCAGATATTATAGATGTTTGTGAGCCACTATGTGGTTGCTGGGAATTGAACTCATGAACTCTGGAAGAGCAGCCAATGCTCTTAACCTCTGAGCCATCACTCCAGCCCCAGACATAGTCTCCCAATCACTGAGCTTGCTGCCTACAGGAAAGAGTAGGATTCAACCATACAGCTCTTTTCTCAGTCAAGATAGACACATTTTGATGTAGATGTCTTTTCTTAGTTTAACTGACTGCTTGGTTTTCTTACCACTGACTAGGCTGAGGCAAGCTGTAAGTTCTGGTATAATAGCAAATGCTTTCAATAAAATCCCGAAATGTTACCCCCACCTCCTGCAACACCTTGTGGTTCATCAGCTGCTTCCTGTGTTTTATTTGCTGATGCATAAGAAAATGGCTTGGATCTTCTATGAAAATTAGCTGTGACCACTATCAAGTTACATTTAGTTTGGGTTGCTTTGGCCGTATGATCTTGCAATCTAAGGTATGGTTCATTTCCACTGAGCCACAAGTCTTTGAGAATGGAAATCTATTTGTGTGTTTGTCTGTTTCAAGGCTGGACCTTATAACTTAACTGTGGTTCCCATCCCTTCCTTCTCTCAAATAATCAAGTCAGAGAGACTTAGATGTATCAATAAATCGCAACAACACAGCACAAAACTTTTATATGCCCCTGTTGTTCTCATACACTTAATACACACCAGAAAATACACCAGCCACCACCTCCACCTTCAGTGGTTGTGTGTGCTACAAAGAATGTATTTCCCATAGTACTTTATAAGAGAGGACATGGATAGGAACTGTTTTGATAACAGTCTGTGTGTGTGTGTGTGTGTGTGTGTGTGTGTGTATTGTTACTTTAAAAAAGAAAAAAGTAGCTGGGCAATGGTGGTGCACACCTTTAATCCCAGCACTTGGGAGGCAGAGGCAGGCAGATTTCTGAGTTCGAGGCCAGCCTGGTCTATAGAGTGAGTTCCAGGACAGCCAGGGCTATACAGAGAAACTCTGTTTCAAAAAAAAAAAAAGAAAAAAAGAAAAAGAAAACTTTGAATATATGCCTAATGACAGCAAAAAAATAAATAAATTCAGTATTTTGAGTTCTGGTCACAGAAAGCAAAGAAAAGAAAAGAGAAAGGACAAAAGAATAGAGAAAGCAAGAAAAAGCGATTGACTCAACTCTGTTTTTCCACCATTGAAAACTGTGGGGTGGGGCAGGTCACTACCATATATGGATGTTGGGTTTGTTTGTTTTTCACTACTAATATTTTTTTCTTAATGATTTGACCAATAGTGTAAGTATGACTTGTACGATGATTCCACTTTGCTTCTCATATTTAAAATAACACAAATAACATAAGCTCTCAAAATAAATATTGATGGTTCATTTGGGTATTGGCATTTTAATTAGCACATTCCAAAGAAGAATTTAGAAGACAGTCGTGGCTAAAGAGTCCATACCCTGCATAGTTATAGGCACATAGCTAACATATATTATTTAACTCGTAGATGTTTCAACAATTAACTATTTTTATGTGTATGGATATTTTGCTTGTATTTACATTTGTTGGCCACATGCATTCATGGTGCCATGAAGGCCAGAAGAGGGCAACAGATCCCCTAGAACTGGAATTATAGATGTTTGTGAGGCACCATGGGGGTGCTGGGAATTCTGGCTTCTCATCCAGTACTCTTACCCACTGAGCCATCTCTTCAGCCCCCACTGGCTATTAAAAAAACTCTAGCATTTGTATTATCTCTATGGTTTGTTAGTAAAACCCCTAAGACAGTTCTTTTTAAACACTAGGCTAACAGACAAGGGCACAAAAATCAAGATGGAAAATCCCTTGGTGATACATCTGAGACTAGGGCAATGGCTCCTTAGTAGAGGGAAATCCTGATCCAGTAGTGAGTGATCTGGAGCCTCAGACCCATAGATGTGCCCCTGAAGGGTCCATGCTGACAATTACTCTCTCAGCAACTGAGAATGGTTGAGACAGAGATTCTAGGAGAGGTGAAGTAGCTGAAATCAAGAGGAACCCATTTAGAAGAGATACTGGGCATTATGTGAAGAGCCTTTTCAGGAGCCTGTTGCTTTACAGTGATGGGCCTTTCACTAGAGCGGTGACCACTGGAGATACAGGCATCTACCCATGGGTTAAGGATAACAGGACCATGTCGGAGGCTGACAGTAAGCTCAAGAAACAAGAACTGGTGGATAAGGGTGAGAAGGACTACTGGACAATCTCCACCTGCAACAACTTCTCAGGATAAGGCTCAGGAAACTCTGATTCTCAGACCCAAGATATATCTTGCTGAACTGTGGTGCCTCCCATAGCTGTCATGGCTCCCATTGGCCACACCACAAGTAACTACGGTGAGATAGTGTGTATAAGTTGGTGGGTTCTGGGTGTTACAAAGTCCACCCAATGCTGAGCTCCTGGGCTTGTGCCTTGCCCTTCTACACACACACACACACACACACACACACACACACACACACACCCTGCAACAAAGTATTTGAGGAAGCAATCAACTCAAACAAAAGGAGCATTATCAAAATATAAGTGACATATCTCTGTTTATAATGGTGAACACCAAGGATCAAAAGTAAAAAGGCTCATCAAGCTTCCCACCACTATTGGGTGGCAGGGAGTAGAGAAGCAGAGCCACTTGGGCACATAAGGAGGGGGTTACTGGAAGGAACTGGCTTGCTCAGTGAGGAGCTGGTGAGGCAAAGAAAAAACAATCCATGGGGCAGGAGATCAAAGGAAGAGCAACTGGAACCTTAGGACATAGGTTAAATAATGGCCATATGTGGGATTTTGACTTCTTCTAGAAGCTTCAGTTTTAGCATTAAGGTATGTAAGCCAATTAACACAAGTCCATCCGCATTGACCACAATAACCTCCCTTACTCAAAATCAACTGATTAGGCACTTTTAACCATATCCATAAAAGACCTTCATTACGAAATCTAGATTGATATTTGACCCCAAAAACTGGGAACTTAAGCCAGGCAAGCTATGACCTAATACTGATCACCATGTTGATCTGTCAGCAGCACTGTGTCTGTTCTGTTCCCTCTCTCAAATGTTGTTGCAGCAAAGCCCTCACTGAAGAGTTCAGTTTGAAGTCCTCAGTTTAAATCTTTCCCTTGAACCAATTTTACTTACTAGAAAGGCTCTGTATGACTATATTATGCACGTTCAACTTCTTTTATTGGCTGTAGATGCTGTCTATTGATCATTATAAATTATGATTCACATGCTAAATACCTTTATATATGAAGATTATATTGTTTAAAAATAAATTACATCCTTTATGAAGGAGAGTATAGCATCGAAAAGGAATGAGAAGAAAATACAGTTTTGAAGGTTAATCTTAGATGAGTTTTCTAGACATGGCTATTTATCACATGAGAGCAGTGAGAGGGGAGAAATACAGAATTACACTGTTGGGTTTCCACTTGGTTCACAGTATCACTGTGAACAAGAAGAGAGTGGATGACAGACTTTTTGATATTTGATTGGTAGACTGAAATTTCTGCCAGGGTATTAGCTGTGGATTAGAAGTCTGTCATATGAACCAAAGTTACCAAATAGGACAAAGAAAAGGCAAGAGGAAGAGGAGAAAGGAGCACAAGAGGAAGAAAGCAGCCACAAAAAAGAAATAAGCAAAGCCAGGAGATTTGAGTTCTTCCTTGAATTATAGCCCTACTTTTCTCCTGTTAAAATTACTGAAGATGAGACTGAAGAGGTTTCTCAGTGGTTAAGAACATTTGGTTTTCTTTCAGGGGACCTTGGTTTGATTCCTAACACCTATATCAAGAGACTCACAACTGTTTTTCACGCCAATTCCAGGAACTCTAACACACTCTTCTGAACTCTGTGGGCACCTGCACTCATGTGCACATGCCCATGCACACATACACACACATAAATAACGTGTTTTTTTTTTTTAGTTACTGAAGACATCGGGTAGAGAATCAAGAGGTTCATATGACTTATAGAAAAACCAAATCTAAGAATATGAGAAATCAATCAACATTGACACCATAACCATTTACCATGAAAATCATCAAAAACTGAAAAGTACAGAACTAGGGAGATAAGACATGGCTGGTCCCTCTACCCATTTCATGTAAGTACCACTCCCCATCACACCAGGTTCTTTAAGAGATGCCTGTGAAAGGTGTCTCTGCATCTTTACTCCTCACATCAGCATCAAGCTGCAACGTCTCACTCCCAGAACACGCAGTGGGACAGGCACATCCCACAGCTGCCAATGTCTTATTGGTTACTCAATCCAAGGACACTCCCAGCCACTCTCTTAAAATGCAATCTTCCATTGACTTCCACAACAACAACCCCCTTTGTTTTCCCTTCACTTCTCTTCCTACACACAAGGCAAAGCCACTCTCTTTCCTGTCTCTAAAATGTCCATTTTCCCATCATGGAGCTGCTACTCAGCCTTGCATTCTTTTCTTTGGTTTGAACTATGATCTGTATACTAACAGTGCTCAACCTGTGTATTTATTCTAGTATTCAGTCCGTCTCCCTGCTAGATACTACTCCTAAGTTCTGAGTTTGAGTACCTGCTGTAATGAGCATTTATATTTGGGTGTTGCATGGGCCCTAACTCACTGCCTCCACACTTCCTTCAAACAAAACTCCCCCAGGTTCCAGCATGAACCCAATAGACTAACAGAAACATAGGGATTATCTCTAAACTCCTGCAATCTTTTATCTGTATGCACTGTAAGCAAGTTTTATTTTAGCAAGAGAAGGGACATTACAGCTAAAAACTGTACTTCCTACCAGGACTCCCTTGCAGCTAGGTATTCAAGCCAATGAGATGACAGCATAATCGTGATTATTATTCTGTTCAGCCCTCCATCTTTCCTTTTTTCCTCTTCTGAAAAAGATATCTAGAGTTCTATGATCATGTTGGATCATGAAATGACCTTCATGACCAGAAGCCACAACTGAGAGATAAAAGGAACCTGACACCTTGAGAACTACACAGAGGGGCAATACCAACCCTGAGCTCCAACCTTTACTTCACATAATAGAATGTATCGTGCTTAAGCCACATTTGCAATCGAATATTTCAGTTACCCTGCTGCATGCAATCCTGACTGACAAGCAAACTGTGCTGATTCTCCTTAAATCTTCCAATCTTGGGACATTTCTTTTCACTCCCACTCAGCCACCATTGTTTCTCCTTCTGGTCACCAAAATAGCAAGCAGCAGTGTTAGACCTGCTCCAGCTCCTCCACTAATTCAATCAACTGTCCATTTGGAAGGGAAATCTTGGGTTATGAATCAAGAGTAGTAAAAATATCTGTATTTTTCAAACTATCACTTCTCAGAATCTACTCTGGGAAAAACAGAGTATAAATAATGATGTTTGTGGGTGGTCATAACAGCAGAACACAATGGCTTACAAATGGAATCCATCTAGATGCTCAACAACAGGGAATTGATTCTCAAAAAAGTGATAGCTTAAGGAGAAAACTGATCTTTCATTGAATGTCATTATTGGGTACTGGTTTAAGTCCTACAGATTGGCCACACTCATTTCCTAGTTGAGTCTTTGAGGCCATCACCTCCTCTGTGAGACCGTCTCTTATTCCCCTAGCCTGGATTTCATATATCCCTCAACATCCTCCTGGAAGTCTCATCTTCCCCATAGAATGCTTTCTCCACTGACTGTGAAATTCTGTTCTCTTACATTATCTCCCACTAGACCATAGACTTTTAGGAGACACTGCCATCATTTCCCTAGTATTAGGCATATATTTGTTGGTCTATAAATATGAAATAGCTAAATAAATAAATGGTGGTGCTTCAAATCCAGCCAAATTAGATCTCCTTTCACCCTCCAATAGAGATGTCAAAGCTAGCTGCTTGTATCTGATAGTAAGAGTTTCTACCAAACACCCAGGCGGAACTGTTCTTCAAAAATGGTCAAGCTACAAGGACAGTTTTTATCACCCCTCAAGGATAGCTTAAGGCCCTAAAGAAACAACATTATTCAGTAAGGAATAACATAAAAACCTGCTTTAAAATAAGCTGATGGATTCCCCACTGGAGAATCAAATGCTTAGCCCATATTCATTAGATCTCAATATTCCAGCTCAACTGGTATCATCTTTGGATGGCATATTTGTAAAAATTTAAGAAGTCATATCTTTGACATGGGAGGTCCTTAGATGTGATTGATTAACTGGGCAAGTGACAGCACCGTCACTAGGAAGTTGTGTAGGTTGAGACACCATTTATTCAAAGTATTAGTATTTTGAATCAGTCATAGACAAGTACTCTCACAAGGCAGGAGACTCAACAGTGGTTGCGAACACTAGGATAAAGCTAGAAATTGGAACTGTGCTCAGTCACCATCTTGAAAATGAGTGGTAGCATATATAAAGGCACCACTACCATGTTAACCGCATGGTGGAGCCAGAACAACACATGGAAAGGGGCTGAAGACATTGCTTTCCACTCAGATGAATGAGGAAAGTTATGGACCAGACATAACTTTGTCAGGAACCATGTTTATCAGAAGTGAGTGCCTTGGGCAATCTACAGAGAAACAAGGAATTGCCAGATCTAACAATACACTACAAAAGACCAACACACTGATGGGGGGGGGGCAGTCAGTGTACTTCTATTAGATTTATTTAGGGTTTAGTTGATATTGTGGGCCCAGGTTGCACATATTTTCCATAATCTGCTTCAACACTTCAATCCACAAGTTCTGCTACTTCTAATGTGCGATTTTGGAAAACACAGGGTCCACAAATCCTGCCACAGGGGAGGGACATGTGTTTATTACTGTAGAGTTCATTTGCAACTAAAGTCAATGTCTTTCAGCAAAGAAAAGTTATTCTGTTGTTTTTATTTGGAATGCAAATTTTTATTATATATACTGTGCAAATATACATAAAATTATACATACATAGCTCTGAACATAAGAAGGAAGAGATGTACACACACACACACACACACACACACGCACACACAAAACCAAAAAGAAAAATTAGTCTTTTTTTCGGAAGTACAGATTTAGGACGCATCAACAAACAGAGTCTGGCACAGAGGTGCTGTGAAGTCCAACTCAATAACCCTCATCACGACCACTCCACTCAGAAAGCATCCTATTTGGACATTTTTGCCAGCAAGGTAAGTACTTTGTCCTTCATGTCAACTAATCAAGGGCAAGAGGTATTAGACACCACTTAACAGCAAGGAAAGCCACATGGGGACATTTAAATGCAGTCAACCTTTCCCAGAGAAGACAGTTGGCTTCTCTAGAAGGTACCCAGACACACCTTTAGAGAAAAAAACTGAGCCATCAAAGAACATGATAGGTGAACAACCACTTATCGTGGTGTGTGCTGGGTAGATCTTGTCAATCTCAACATAAACTAGAAACTGGGAAACAGGAACCTCAACTGAGGGATTGCCTACATCAGACTGGCTTGTGGGCATACCTATAAGGCATTTTCTTAACTAATGATTAGTATGGGAGGTCTAAGCCTAGTGTGGGTTGTTCCACCCCCTGGGAAGATATCTAGTTGCATAAGAAAGCAGACCATCACTCCTAGCCCATGTAAAAATATGGTTAATTGGTTAAAAGCTATAATAAGCCATTTAATGTATACTCTAATATTTAAATTAAGGAAATACTACAATGTAGGCGAAGATGTCTTTTATTATTTCTTTTAAGGTCAGTAACTGCACTAAAGAAGAAAGAAGGTTTGATGCTGATCAAGCCGTAAGAAGCAGTCCACCATGTCTCTGCTTCAGTTCCTGCCTCGGGGTTCCTGCTTTGAGAGCCTACACTGGCTTCTCTCAGTGATGGACTGTGTAATGTGGAAATGGGTCTTTGTTCACGCAAGTAGATTTGGCCAGTGGACTGATCTCAGCAACAGATACAGGGCATAATATTGCTGCCGCCACCAAGAGACCATGAGCTGAGGAAGAAAAGTATGTAACTCTCAGCATAAGAATACCAAAGGTAGCTCAATGCTGTCTGTCTCCTGGACCCAGTCTTCCATTCACTGGTAAGAACCATGAGTTAGTGAACGTGTGAGGAGCCACAGAGCAGGAGAATGACAAGATAACTGGTTTCCTCATGCCATGCCACAGATGATGTGTTCTCAACATCCAACCATCTTGGCTGACTGAACTCCAGGGATGGCAAACTCTAATACCTTCTGCATTCAGATTTATTGTGTAAACATGTAGGGAAATGGATGCTCCTCTATAAGGATCACTGTGGGAAGAAACAAGCTAAAAATCTTCTGCTCCATACTGCTTTCATACCTAACAATGAAGCAATGAAAACACACACACGAACACATGTGCGTGCACAGGGGGCCTAGAACTGTCTAACAGACCACTTCTGATGACCCACAATTTTACTAGCACATCTGGGGGTGAAGGGCATTACATTTTATATCCAACCACATCAAGCTTTAAGAAAATAGTTCTCAACCTGTAGCTTTCAACCCTCTAGGGGTCGAATGACCCTTTCACAAGGATTGCAAATCAGATATCCTCCATATCAGATAAAGATCTGATCCGTAACAGTGGCAACATTACAGTTATGAATAGCAACAAAAACAGTTTTATGGTTGGTGTCACCACAACATGAGCTGCATTAAAGGGTTGTGGCATTGGGAAGGTTGAGAACCATTGCTGTAAGACATCAATCAATATCTGAAATCACCCTCATATATATAACTAGAACACATCAGAAGATGAGGGCTCTGCTATCGGGGAAACAAAACTGGGCAATCCATTAAATCCAAATTTCAGAACCTCCTCTTGACCCAGGTTTCCTCACCAAGACTGAAGAGCAGCATCATGTAAATAAAGCTCATTTTCTGGTGTCTTTAAAATCAGCACCTGACTTCTTATCAAAGCTCTCTGGGGAAGGGTTGTTTTTTATAACAGGTGTCTAAAATCACCAAAGAGCTGGTGAATCTCTGACATCCAAACATCATCTTCATCACAAAACATCAAAGGTAATGTCATCAGGAACACAGGTAGAATATAGTTTACAAAGATTATCACTCCTAGCCCACTTAAATATAGTTTATTGGTTAAAGTTTATGATAAGCCATTCTATGTACATCCAAGTATATGTAATTAAGGAAACACCATCATATAGAAAAAGATGGTTTTTTTAAAAAATTTCTTTTAAGGTTAGGAACAGCACTTAATATGCCCCCAATCTATTTATTTTTAATCAATGGGCTATTTTTAATACACATGACAAAATATAGACAAAAAATATAGACTGAGGCACACCTGGCACTTCTTATTTTTAAGTTAAATTTGAACAACCAATTAAATTCCTCAGCGTATGTTATGTAATGGAGGCATGGGCGATAAAAATGTTGACATTGGTTATATTCTCATAATACAGTTTAGCCCTTCTAATAATGGCAGTGCAAATAACCAGCCACAGGAAGACCATTTTAGATCTCATACAATTACCTACCACCACAGAAGTAATTGTTATTATTGTCCTGCTTATTGAACTTCAATAAGCCCTTCTGAGTTGCTGAGATAGTTCAAGGCCATTGCGGAAACTCCCATCTTCATCTGGCGACTATAATTACCAAGGTTAAGAATGGCAGTTTCAGATGAACATTAAACAAGAAATTATCCCCGGGAGGTTCGTAAGTTTCAGACTTTAAATAGGGAAGCGTTGACGTCTCCTATGATGTCCACCTCATGTCTTCAACAAGGCCACTTGTCACTCAGGCAATGTCATCAACTCTGAGACAACTCACCATCGGTGAGAAAAATCCCTTGACCTCAAGTAGACTTGTTTTGTTCCTAAACGGCATCCACTTTCTGCCAATGTCCGGGGAACTTGGTCAAAGGTTTTCACTTCACTATGTTTTAACTTTTGGTTTCAGAGACTGCTCTGCCATCTTGGAAAAGGGTGGAGGAGCTTGGGTGGCCCACTTACTACATCCTATCAGCTTCTCATCAGTTTTCTCTTCCTCCTTGGCTTCTCCATCAGCACACAGAGAAGGAAGGCCATAGGATAAAGAAGAGGCAACACAGCATTTTTTTTTAAACATGGGTCCCACCTGAGCCTGATGGCTTGTCACCCATCACTGGGCCCAGAATCACCCTGAAGGCTCTAGATCCACAGGAAGCTGGAATGCCTACCAGCCTGTCCTTCACTCTCCACTCACACCAGTCAGTAAGACCTCTGCCTGAGAAGTTTGGGCTTCCAGAAAGGCCCAGGGAACAAGCTTACAGTCAATGAATTACTACTGCAGTCTCTTACCCAAAATGCTAACTCAACCTGTTCCCCAACTGCATGGAAATTTAGACAACAACCTTAGGAATGACAGCCAACCGTGGTGGCTGGTTCATACTGGAGGAAAGATGGCAAACCGAAGCTGACCCATGACACTGGTTTCTTGCAGTATCTGCAGGCCTCCTGGTTGAAGGTAGCCAGTCCCTTCGGCTTCTTTATCCAGACCCTTCTCTTTAGAGCTAACACCTCTTGAAGGGCATCCTCCCCCTGGGATCAGTGTTGGCTTATTTGTCCAGGAGTCCAAATCCCACGCAAGAACTGTTGTGGTCCCAAGGCCAGCTAAGCCCTCTCTCCCCAGAGACCATGGGTATTTCTTGTTCAAAAGATGACAAATGGACGCCTTCTTTCAACATTTTGAACCAATTTCTAAATATCCAGTGTCCACTACTACCTGTGTGACCTTAGAGGCAAGTATGACCCCCTTGGTGTGCCAGAGGAGTTCTGGGAGCTGGATTCACACCCAAGCCCTCTGACTAGTCTGACCACCCACACACAAGTTTCAGGCCAGCTTCCTTTCCACCTAGAGGGTCCCTCTGCAGCCCCTCTTTCACCCTAAGAAGCATGACACCAGCAGAGACGACCGACCCCTCAGCCCCTACCAGGAGGGCTTCAGAGTCCAGAGAAGGGGGATACTAGGCAGCAGGTGGGGGGAGGAGGCAGGCACTCAGTGGCCCCTGTGGAACTGCAAGAGCGGTGTCCCCAGGGCACCCCCTCCCCCGTGCCCCAACGCTCTTGTCCTTTTCATTTCCCTCCCTAGGAGCCTGGCTCCGCTTTAATCACCCACCTTCTCCCCACCCAGCCCACACCCGCGCACCCGCAGGGGCTTAAGACCCCTAAATTGGGCCGTCCGCAGCGAGGGCCCCCCGCATTCCCTCGCACGTCCGGCGACTTTTTTTTTTCTTTTACCTTAATTTTTTTTTTTTTTTACCTGTACTTTTTTGCACACTCGGGGCCACTCGTCGGGGCTGAGCAAGCACCTCCCCGGGACCGCTACCTTCCCTCCCTCCGCCCCGGCTCCGCCCGGCTTCCTCCTTCCCCTCTCCAAGGCCGCAAAGTAGATGGAGTAAGAGAGTGTGTGCGCGAGAGAAAGAGAAAGAGGGAGCGGGCGCCACGGGAGGCGGCGGCGGGAGGCGCGCCCGGCCCCCGCCACCCTCCGGTCCCCGCCGCCACCCTCGGGTCCGCCGCCACCCTCGAGTGCCCCAGCCACCCTCGGATCCCCGGCGCCACCTCCCGCGGGCTCAGGACTACGCTCGCACCACCTCGGCCAGGCCCCGGTTCCCGGCGCCGCCCGCGCCCCGGCTTCTCCGTACCTCGTAAAGGTCCCCAGAAGCCATGCCAGGCTGCGGAACTTGGCTCGCCGGTGTGCGCGTCTTGCTTGCTCGCGCGCTCCCGTGCGTGTGCGCGCGGGGGGCCCGGGTTGCGCGCGCGCGCGTGAGCGCGTGTGTGCGTGCGTGTGTATAAGTGTGTGTGTGTGGTGTGTGTGTGTGTTTGCGTGCGCGCGCGCGCGTGTCTGTGTGTGAGTGTGTGTGTGTGCGCGCGAGTGTGTGCGGCGTGTTGAGTAAACTGTGTTTTTGCAGAATGACAGGCTTGGGGGCCGCCTGTGCGCAGAATCGGAGCGGGCGGCGGCGGGGCTGGCGTAACCGGCGGCGGCCGCGGCAATCGCGGCGACACGCGAGCGCGGGCAGGGTCGACCGACGGCTGCGCAGCGCGCCCTGAGCCTCGGACGCGGCCCCCCGAGCGCCCGGGCCCCCGTGTCCCGAGGCGGGTGACTGTTGCGCTCGGCTCGCCCCGGCGCCGCCTGCAGGAAGCCGCCCCGCGCCCGCCGCCCGCCGCCCGCCCGGACGCTGCTGCCACTGGGCGAGTCCCCGCCTCCCGGGAGCCCGGCCCGGCCCCCGGGGCGGAGGGGGCGGCGGCCACCGAGGGCCGAGTCCGGGTACCGTTCTCGAGCCCGGCCGCGCGCGCAGCCGCGAGGCCCCCAGAGTACCCGGCCAGGTGCCCGGCCGGAATGACCTGCCCGGGCTACGAAGGGGCGGCCAAGAGGCAGGTATCAACCTGCAGGTCTCGGGCAAGGAAGCCCCTCTTCAGTCCTGCTTCTCGCTCCAGAGTACCCCCACTCTTCTCCTTCCCGGGGAGGGGACTGGGCACGATCTTAGGAGAACTGGCCCCTCGGAGCTGAGGGGCCCTTGCTTCCAGGATGGCTTTTCAAGGAGAGGAGAGAGGAAGTAGCCAGTCCACAGGCTCCAAGGAGAGCCAGGACAGTGGCAGTCACCACTAAGCCCTGCGAAGTGTTTAGAGCCAGGCATGGCCTTCCCTCCGCACCTCTCTTAACCTCACTATCCAGTCAATCAGTTAATCAACAAACATTTCCCAAAGTCCACCTAACTGCAAGTGTCTGCAGCCACCAGTGAGACCCTGCCCACACTGGACTTTGAATCCCAGAGGGAAGAAGAGATGCCTATTAGGGAAGACAGGAAGGGTTCCTTCAGTGTCTCACCAGGAGTTCCCAATACTGCTGGGCTACAGGGGTAGAGTTACCTCTTTCTAAAAAGTTATCTATTTCTAAAAAACATCCTGTATGTATGGTCACCTTTGTACCTAAAGGCTTCTCCTTTTAAAATAGTACAACTCTCTCAGAACCTGGGGAGAGGGTTCTGAAATTGGAGGGGACACAAGGGACTTATGCTCCAAATGTCCATCCACCTCATCTTCTTTTTTCTCAAGCCAACTGTGTAATGAATATAAACCATATCCTCCTTTGATCATTTGCTGTTTGTAGCATGGTGGGAGGATTACCTGTTGCCTTTTCTAAGTGGGTGGCCATATACAAGAACCATGGAGCATTCAGGTACCTGTGGTGATGTGGCCTGTCCATGCCCAAGGAACTCAGTAAAGCTAATCTGCCCCCCACAGTCCCCCCCCCACCTCTCCTGCTGCAGCGGGGCATGACAAGGACTTAGCTGAGTGCCACAAACTTTTACCACAGTTGCTGGTGGAGAGTGACCCAGTACTGAGAGAGTGATGCTTGCTGGACTATGTCAAGACAGCAAATTGAGTCTCCAGTTTCAAGAGAGAATCCAGCATTAAGACAGTGAGGAGAAATGGTGGTGATATGGAAAGAAACAGAAAATGTCAGTTCGGTTTAGAAATGGTGGGAACTGGCACAGCCCTTGGGTTCATTCCCTCTTCATAACTGGTATTTTCCCCATGACCACTGGTCTAAATAATTCGAATAATACTAAGTACCTGTCAGCCCGTAGGTAGCAAAACAAACCCGAACAAGCCTCAGTTGGTGGTTGAAAAAAGTTATGCTTCCATCATCTGAGAATGTGATTTGGAAGGGGAGGGAAAGAAAGAAGCTGGGTTTAACATAATTTGCTAAGTATGCTAAGTCAAATTTTAAAAAGTGATCAGTACTTGGGGCTGGGAGGAGGGGCATATCCTAAACTTGGTTGTTCTGATCAAATTCTCCCTGGGAATGGGGACGAGATTTGAAAAATCCCTAATTTAGACTGGTTTACAGGATTTAGAAATGTGGGTTTCTATTTGCTGAGGAGCAGCATGCTCGGGATATTTTATTGAAATCAGACAAGAATCTTGGTAAGTCACAGAGGAGGAACTGGGCTTCCATTTGGGGCTGGAGGTAAGGTAGACAGCAGGCAGTTCTGTAGAAGGAGAAATATGAGATTCCAAAGTGACCTTGGACGGTGAATGCCGGTTAGCTCGTGGAGGGTCTTGAACACTAAGTCAAGAAGTTTGCCACCTAACAGGACAGTGAGTCAAAAGAAATTCGTGTCAGTCAGAGCATCTAGAAACAAGAGGAAAGCCTCTAAGAACCATGAGAGCTCTAACAAGTTGATTGAGCTGAGAGAAAGAGAAACAAGTTGCAGTGGTCCTTGCTGGGAAAAACAAAAGGAAGGTGTAAAACTGGACCTGCCAGATGCCCCCAGGGAAGAAGTATCTATCTTTCTTTAAGGCTACTCCACCTACTTCCACCAAGCATTTGATCCAGAGCAACAGGACCTGGTGACTAACAGGATGTGTGTGAAGCAAGGACTGGGGGAGGGGTGAGCAGCTAAGGAAAGAAAGGATACACAGATGACTAAGGTTTGGAGCTGTGGCCCAACCACCCACCCATCACTACACTATTTTATTTTGAGTTTATTTCCCCAGACCACGCTGGCTTCCAGCAAAGACAGATGCTTCCTGAGGGGAAAGGGGAAAGGGCCTTTGGACAGGGCTGTTCCAGACCCCTCAGTTGACAGGTGGAATGTGCGAGAGTGCCACCACCTCCGACGGGCTAGGGTAGACCCTTCATACTAACCACATGTTGCTCAAGGACACATGAAAGAAAACTCAGTGACACCCACTTACAGGAAGAGCCTCTTGACTTGTGCAGATTCAGAAAGGATGGAGTCGCTTTCGAGACTGTCTGGCATCAAGGTTGCATGGGATAGGAGTGGCCTCTACCACTCTCAGATACTTTCTGCGGGCTGCTGTTTCCTTGATGAAAATAAGCATTCTGCTGGCCCCCTGGCAGTTCCCCTCACCTTGCAGGGTATTTATAAATCCCAAGGAATGTCCCTGATTGGCTCATAACCTGGTTCATAGTGCGTTTGGCCCAGTCAATCACTGGTAGTACTCTACGATTAGCCAGACGTAAGTCACAAGACTGCCTGAGAGGTAGACGGGTGTGATGATCTGCAGTTTAATCATAAATTACATGGTTGAAAGTGGGGATGAGTGCAGAGATACAGGAAGAAGATGGATGGAGAGGCTAAGGCTCGCTCTATGCTGGAACACATCTGGGACAGAAGGGGAAGTTGGAAGTGAAGGAGCTAGCTGCCCAACATGACTTTACAATAAAGCAAAATTCCCCCAGTTTACCAGTCAAGGAGAGATTAGACCCACTGCCCTGACTGTAGACATCTCGTCTTCCAAGGTAAGGCGTCAAGTTGCTCTCTGGTGCTGTACAGTGATTGGGCATGGGGACTTACAGAAAGCACACTGGCTTTCTGACTCTTAAATCATCACTGTTTACTTGGTTTCTGATGTAACCGCTCATCATCTCTGTATCCTTCCATATCTAGAGGTACTTGGTATGTAAATTGTCCTCCCAGTATACTGAATTTTCCACAACTCTAATGGTTCAACACAAGATTCCAAAAGGTTGCTGTTTCCTTGTTGAAAATAAGCTTTCTGTTTATCACTTGGCAGTTTCCCCTCACCTCACAAGGCATTTGTTTGGTGGTTCTGGCTGGGGGTCTCTGGGGAGATGCCAGTCAAAAAGGTTGTTATCTCTGCCATTCTGGAGGCTTAAATGGGGCTGGAAGACCTGCCTCCAAGATGGCCTTCCACATGGATACTGGCAGGAAGCTGAAACTTTCGGACATCAATCACTCCCTGTGGCTGTTCAACTGCCCTAGCATCCTCCTCATCTTTATCCCTGTAAGAAATCAGTGTTAATTGTCAACTTAAGAGAATCTAGAGTCACCTGGAAGATGAGCCTATGAGGAATAATCTTGACTGTTCATTGATATAGAGAGACCCATTTTAATTGTGAACAGGTCTATTCCCTGGGCAAGGGATGCTATTATGTATAAAATGTCCGAAGCAAGTTAAGTAATAATATGCATGCATTGATTTGTCTCTTCTGATTAGGAATGCAATGTAAGCATCTGATTCAAGCTGTTGTTGTCTTGACTTTGCCCCCATGGTGGACTGTTTCTTGAGCTTGGAGCTAAAAATAAACTTTTCCTCCCCTTAACTTGATGTTGTTTTATCACAGCAACCAAAAACAAACAAACCAATCCGGCACTACATTCAGAGCATGGGACAGTCGCCCATACGATGTCCCTGCCACTGCTAGGAGGACTACCTGATGTTGCTATGGCATAACTGATGTGGCCAGACTAAGCAACTGGATGATATGCCCAGTTTTTAACCTCAAAGATGAGGAAACTAAGAGCCAGGCTGGTCAATGCTGGAGTGCAGGAGGAAGACCCAAAGCTTTAGAGATCTCACCGTGGTCACCAACACTGCCATGTCCATTAGATCTTGCTCTTTGGAACTTGGTCGCCAAGCCAAGTCAAATTCAAGAGAAATAAAGTAGACTCTACTTTTTAAAGAACCTCCAGATTTTAAAATCATCACACCCATTGGTAAATTGACATAGTCCATTGATATGTTTTGAGAATTAAATGTGCTGCTATTCACAAAGCACCTGCCACTAATAAGAGCTGGAATGGTGCCCATATTACTGTGACAACTACTGTTAACTAATTTCAACCTTGAAATACGTCTCAGTAATGTCCATAAAGGTTCAGAATTCCTAAAAGGGGGCAGTAAATCAGATTTCAAAATAAATATTATTTTCAAGATCTGAAAAAAACACTTCCTGCTAATTAAACTTGATTTTCAGTATTAAGTTTAAAAGGTTTTACCCCCACAATGACAAGGACGGATGAGGTGAATTCAGTCTTATTCCATATCTGCAGTGTGCTAGGCATTAGTAATAATAAACAAAAATGTCCTGCCCTTGTGGTGGTTAGCGCACAATGGAAACAAACGACAGTAACAAACCACTTAAAAAATAATAAGCCGAAATGTGACTAATGTGTTCTTATTTCAAGTGGGGATGAGAACTGGAAGACTAAGGAAGCTGAGTGAAGAAAAAGACAGGAGCCAAGATGGCTGTGCAGGGACAAAATATCACCAGTTTTCTTACCATGCGTGGGTAAGACCCTTCTAAGATGGTGGCATGTGAGCAGAAAGCTAAGCTACATGAGAAACAGATCAAAGAAAAGGGCAAAGCATGGCATGAGAAAAGAGGTGAACAAATGAAGTGATGTGACCTGGCCCCTTGGCTCTGAAGAAGAAAGTAATGCTTGGCATGTGTGAGGTGCTAGGGATATGGACTATGGAAGACACTGTCAACAGTGAAGAAATATGACTGACATTTGGGGGTGTGAAGGAAGAAGAGAAATTCTAAAGCTTTGACATGAGCATCTGGGTACCTAGAGGTGGTGCTGACTGAGATAAGGAACACTGGGACATCATTTGTGGATGGCAGTAGGGCCAGGTAGGAAGAACCTCTGGTTCAGTAGTGCAGAGATGAGCAGTAGCCTTCCTAGTAGAGAAGAGGAGGAAGAATTTTATGTGTATAGAAACTTCTGTGGAGGTAGTTATGTAAGAAAAGTGAATATCTCAGTCACCGAGAGATGGAGTGGGGACCTGGAGGGGAAGGGGGCTTGAAATAAATCCCAACACTCTCGAGCATTAGAAGTCAGAGAGAAGAGAGGCAGTGATGGAACCTAAGAAGGAAAGACAGGTAGGAGGAGCTCACCAACAGATTGCTATCTAGGATCCGGGGGGG
>NW_022196905.1:255067858-255072789 GCF_008632895.1 Mastomys coucha
GGGGGCGACTGATGGCTACAAGTTTTGGGAGGTTGTGTAAGAAGTCAGTGGGACCTGACAACATAGTACAAGTAAGTTGAAGCTCTGATGGGAAGGGTTGAGAAGGAGGGGGGCCTTGACAATGAGAACTGGCAGGTGACAAGCACAGGTGACTCACTCAAGTCCTTTAGTGATGATGAGCAGGGAGGTGGATAAAGAGGTAGTGGGTGTCCTGGTTGTGGGGAAGGTTTGGGATACAGAAGTTATCACAGACTGCTTGTGCAGTAGTGCAAATGATGCAAAAGGAGTGATTAAACACACACACACACACACACAAAACAGATGGGATGAGAGTTTTTACTTGTTCAACCAAGATCAGACTCAGAGGGTGATGTGGGCAGACTGAGGAGCCCACAGTACTTCTGCATGGTATTGAACTATGGTCTACAAGAATTCACATCTGTCTGGAACCCCAGAACACAACCTTGTTGGCAGATAAAATTGGTTAAGATAGAACAGTGGTTTGAGTAAGACTGGCTCCCATAGGCTTATATATTTGAATGCTTAGTTACCAAGGAGTGGAACCCTTTGAAAGAATTACAAGGATGAGAAAGTAGGTAGGATCTTGTTAAAGGAAATATCTATATCACTGGAAGTGGGCTTTGAGGCTTCAAAAGCCCATGCTAGGCCTGTCTCTCCCTGCCCCACTCTGCTCTGGATCAGGATGTAACTCTCAGCTACTGCTCCAGCACATACCTGCATGCTGCCATGTTCTCTGTCATGATGATAATGGGCTAAACCTCTGGAGCTAGCTGTAAGCAAGCTCCTAGTAAAATGCTTTTTTCATAAGAGTCACCATGATCATGGTGTCTCTTCATAGCAACAGAACAATGACTAAGATAAAAGTTGGTACCAGGAGTGGGGTGTTGCTATTGCAAGCCCAACTTTACTGCTTATTGGTAGAAATGTGGACTTCGGACTTTGGATTAAGAAAGCAGTTGAAAGATTTAAATGGGGCTTAATGGTCAATACCATTAGGAAAACAGTTAACAGTGCTGAGAGCAATGTAGATTATAATGACCTGGTTCATGAAGTTTCAGAGAGAAAGAATATTAATAAGTGGCCTAAAGATATATCTTGTGATATTTTGGCAAAGAGTGTGGCTGCTTTTTTGGCCTTGTCCTAAAAATCGATTTGAGGCTAACCTGAAGAGCTTTACAATAATGGCATGAGCAGAGGAAATTTCAAGACAGCCTAGTATTGACTCTGTTGTGCAGTTATTAGTATCCACTCTTATGCAGATCTATAAGGAAAAGAAGCAAGCTGAGCAAGGAAAAATACAAAAATGTACATTTTGATGAGAAAAAGAGGAGCAGGAAGTGTAATAGGGGCTAAATCTAGTGCTCAAGGATATAGAAAGTATAAAGAAAAGCCTGATGCTAAATGGAATATAGGGAGTGGTGACCTCAGGGCAAGATTCCACCCATCTAAGCTTCCAACTCATGAAAAGGAATAATGAAAAGCTTAATCGTTGAAGAAAACCACCAACCACACAAAGCTGAGGCAAATGTAATTAACAAGGAGACTATGTTCCAGTCTTAGCAAGCAGCAGCACTTGGCAGCTCTGATCACGTGATTCTGGCTGTAGAATCAAGAACACAAGAAAGGGGATGTGGATTCTCACTCTACAGGTAAGGAAAGCCACTGAGGCCAAGCATATGTCAGGGGTGTCCCTGCATAGAGACCTAGAGAGGCCATCATGTGAAGTTATGAAAGCAAAGCATGGATTGTGTAAGAGACATCAAGATGTTGGGGATGCCAGAGTTGTGGGGTATCTGCTGAGGAAAGCTGCTAACAGGGAGTGGAACCAGCCCAGGAGAGAGAAGTGTGTTACAGTCAACAAAACTGGAAGGAGTTGGAGATCTGAAGAGCACTTCACCATCAAACATGGAGATGCAGAATTTGGATTTTTGCCCCGATGGTTTCATTCTTGCTTGGACCCAGTATTCCCTTCCTATGTTCCCTTTCTTTCCTTTTGGAATAGTAGCATATATTCTTGAAAACTGAATATTGGAAGTATGTGACCTGATTTTTTTTCATTTTGATTTTACAGGAGCTTACACTTAAGAGAATCCTATGAGTCTCAGAAGAGACTTTGAACTTTGGACTTTTAAGCAGTGTTGAGACTCATGAACTATGGGGACGTTTGAAGTTAGACTGAATGCATTTATACATTATGATATAGCTACAAGCCCATTGGAGCCAGGGAGTGGAGTGTGGTGGTTTAAATAGAATGACTCCAATAGGCTCATCTACTTGAATGTTTCATCACCAGGGACTAAAACTCTTTGAAAGGATTAAGAAGTATGGTCTTGTTGGAGGAAATGTGTCACCAGTGGTGGGCTTTAAGGTTTCAAAGAGCCAGGCTTAGAGTGCTCTCTCTCTCTCTCTCTCTCTCTCTCTCTCTCTCTCTCTCTCTCTCTCTCTCTCTCTGTGTGTGTGTGTGTGTGTGTGTGTGTGTGTGTGTGTGTGTGTGTGTGTGTGTGTGTGTGTCTGTCTGTCTGTCTGTCTGTCTGTCTGATTCTCTCTGTCTCTGTCTCTATGTGTTTGTCTCTGTCTCTCCTGTCTCTCTCTCTGTCTCTCTGTGTGTGTGTGTCTGTCTGTCTGTCTCTGTCTCTGTCTCTATGTCTGTCTGTCTCTGTCTCTCCTGTCTCTGTCTCTCTCTGTCTCTCTCTCTCTGTCTCTATGTCTGTCTGTCTCTGTCTGTCTCTGTCTCTGTCTCTGTCTGTCTGTCTCTCTCTCTCTGTCTCTCTCTGTCTCTCTGTCTCTGTCTCTGTCTCTGTCTCTCTCTCTCTCTCTCTCTCTCTCTCTCTCTCTCTCTGTGTCTCTCTCTCTCTCTGCCTATGGAGGTAACAACACAGCTCTAGCACCTGCCTACATGCTCCCCACCATGATGATAATGGACTACACCTCTGAGCTGTAAGCAAGCTCCCAGTTATATGCTTTCTTTCCTAAGAGTTGCCTTGGACATGGTGTCTTTTCACAGCAACAGAACAGTGACTAAGACAGATAGATCACAAGGATTAGAATGGCACCTAACACATTATTGCGTCTTTTTAAAATTATTATTACACTTATCTGTTGGGGGGTGGGTGTGCCTACGCTGTAGAGTATTGTGGAGCTCAGAAGCCAGCTTCCAGACATTGGGTTTTTTTCCTTCTACTATGTGGATCCTGGGTATTGAACTCAGTTTGTCAGGTTTGGCAATAAATGCCTTTTATCCACTGAGCCATTAGTTTTCTAATAAAAGAACATGGAGATAGCGATACATAGACAGGAGACATGTAGCAACTGAGGCAGAGATGGAAGTGATGTATCTGCAAGCAAAGAATGCCAGTAGCCACCAGAGACTTGGAAGAGGTAAAAAGGAGTTCTTCTCCAAAGCTTTGGGATGGAGTATGACCCTGCCACCGCCTTGATTTCAGCCTTCTAATCTCCAGAACTCCAAGAATAAACTTTTATCAGCTTCAGCCATCACATTTATTGCCATGTGTTATGGCCACCACACACAACTAACATGCCATTACCTAGGAGGACAAAAAAAAAGCCTACAGGGGGAGTCAGCTGGCAGGTTAGATCTGTCTTTGCTTATTTCTATATTCTCCATGAAATTATCTGATGGAAGACAGAAATAAGAAGAGGTGCCAGATAGGAGATGGAATTTGTGTGGAACCATATTGACTTAGTCTGCAGTCCTCCCCTCTAAAACTCTCAATAACAATGCTGTTCACTCCCAAAGGTATCCAGATTTAGACAACTTATAAATAAATGGTTTTTCTAGTGCTGTCTATCCAAGGGCAAATTAAAGACACTGAACGTCAACTCTAAGGAAAGAGTGAGTTGGCTCAGAGAGCATAAGAGCATGGCAGAGAGGAGCCAAAGGCCAACTGATATTTGTGGCCATAAGTCTAACATCTGAGGACTTGAAGCAGTGATCATACTTGTAACTTCTGGTCAGATTCTGTGGTTCAGGGCAGGCTGGACAAGGTAGCAGTGTTGGGTTTAACCAAGGATGGGATTTGCAGTAGGGGTTTAATACAAGGAGAGGCTCCTGGGAGAGTTGAGCATAGGTATGAAATGACAATAAATGGGAGACGTTAAGTGGAATAATAAGAAATGTGATAGGGGCGGGGCTTGCTTGAGGTAGAAGAAACGAGAGAAGATGGTTAGAGTGGGATGTCTGAAATGGTTCCCTTTCCATCAGTCATGGCACCTCCCACTCATGAGCAGCAGCTGAGTGTACTCCATGTGTGACCCTCTTCTGCTTCACTCACCCTTCCCGCCCATCCCACACTCTCACTGTAAGGACCCAATGTTGCCCCACACAAGATTAGTATTTAGAGCCTTAAAGACATTGAAGATGGATGGTGAGGAGGGATAGAAATGGAGATAAAAGGCACCATAGATTCTGTGGATTGTGGGTGGGCTGAAAGTGATGGGAGGGAGAACAAAAAGCCAAGATCTTGCAGAAAAATCACTGAAGATC
Source organism: Mastomys coucha (assembly GCF_008632895.1). Classification (NCBI taxonomy): domain Eukaryota; kingdom Metazoa; phylum Chordata; class Mammalia; order Rodentia; family Muridae; genus Mastomys; species Mastomys coucha. The sequence goes on from NW_022196905.1 coordinate 255,072,384, forward strand.
CTCTTGATTCTGGATTGCAGCAGTTTCTGCTACTGAGGTGAACTGGTCATTCCTTCCAAGTCTCTTAGGTGGGACTCAAATGGTTTAGGCACACTGCATTTCAGGTGGTCCTGTGTTATAAGCGCAAGAAGGAAAGATAGGACATGCTATGGAAGAGACGGGTGGTACTTCTGTTGCTTCAAGAGGTCCAAGTAAGACTGGGAGGCAACTCTGTGGGTAAAGCGCTTGCCACACAATCCTAGGGACCTGAGTCTGGCACTTTAAAGCCATGTAAATGCCAGGCATGGTAGCATATTCCAAAAACTCCAGGATGGAAACAGCCAGAGACCATTGATCTCGGTACTTGTGGACCAAAAGATCTGAATGTAATGGTAAACTCTAGTTTTGATGATAGGCCATCTTTAAA